>NW_017308187.1:5479-141228 GCF_000935625.1 Nanorana parkeri | reverse complement strand
TCCCCGACCCCCCCCCCCCCCCCCCACGCCCGCTATCCATGTTGCAGGAGACATAAAGCTACAACAATACCATTTTTATTCTCATACAGTAGACAAGATTTGACATTGCTCAGCCTTTCTAATATAAAAATCATATTTATGAATTACATGTTAAAGGTTTAAACCATATATTTCAGTAGACGTATGTCTAATTAAAGTTACATTGATATTTTGTTTAAGGAGAAGTATGCCTACCTTCCTTTCTTTAATCTCTAAATATCTGACATTTTACAGTTAGACTCTTTAGATGTGCTCTCATATCTCAGTATGGCTCTTTTTAGATTTCTCTGGTTACACATTAAAGTGCTTAAAGTCTGTGGGTTGCATCATAATGTTACCTGCACACTATCAACCTTATTTCAGTTATTATTACTAAGTGCTATTTCTCTATAAAGCATAGGAACCAATCAGAATCGATCTTGTACTGGTCGAACTACAGCATAATGAACGTTATGGCTTTAAGTTAAAGCAATGGCTTTAAGTTAAAGCACTTAAAGTGTATGTTCAGCCAAAACTTTTCTGTGTTTCTTATAGCATGGGGAAGATTCGGAATCCCCAATAAGCTTTTCATTTTAAGCAAGGCTCCATTAAAGAGAGTTTTGCTCACTTCCTGTCCTGTTAACAATGGTTTCATCAGAAAGGAAGTGAGAGAAAATCTCCAAAAGCACTATAGAAATAAAGATGTTTCTTTTAGTAGAGTAGGGCAGGCTAGAGCCCCTGTCAGATCTTTATTGCTGTCCCTGTCACTGATTTTCCCTTTGTGGCTGATCAAACCAATGTTATCACAACAGTAGGGATGACGTTTTGGTTTGGGTCAAACTCAAAGCCCAATTCTGCTCTTCAAAAGGGGCAAATGATTTGGCCACTTCACCCACCAACTGAACCTTACTCTATGTCCTAGCATCCAAAGATGTTTTGTGGCCTGTACAGCATCATTGGTTGACTTATGGCTGAGCCACACAATGTAATTGGCTGCTAGGATGCAGGCAGACGCACCGGATGCACAACCTATAATGCTGTAGGGCTGCCAGTGCCTAAGCAACCAGTGACAAAGTGCGGCCCAAGCACTAGCATCCTAGCAACTACTGATGCTGTGTTGGTCGCATAGTATCATCGCTTGGTAGGACACAGGCAGTCCCACAGTGCCAGTAGTTGTTATGATACACCTGCCTGTGTTCTAGCAATTACACTGTGTGGGCCAGCTTCTAACACCATGGGAACCAATGACACTGTACAGGTTACACAACATAATTAGTTGCTAGTGCACAGGTGGCCCCACAACATCATTGGTTGTTATGGGGAGTACATATGCAGCCCAGCAACCAACAACACTGTGTGGCCACAACCGCTAGTGTTCTAGCAACCAGTGACTCTGTGTGAGAGGTGAACTGACCTTATGTTCAGTTAAAGAAATATAAGCAAGTGAAGCCCTGTTTTTTACTCTGAACATGATTGCACAAGTATGTTCTTTTCAACTCATTTCACACTTTAGTAAATCAAGATCAACAATCGTTAAATATTATTACATTTCCATATTTACAGTATATGCAAAATCAGCAAACAGTGGTTTATGTTTGAACACGCTAACAAATGTGTATCATGTCAAAGTTTAAAATTGTCAAACAATTCAGTTAAGGATAACGTATAGCCAAACTGTTTTTTTCCAGTTATGAATAAAGAAGGAGAGGGAAGGGGAGCTTATTTTTTTCTGTCTATTCTGTTGGGATTTTGACACAGACACACAGTCCTCTCTTAGACAGTTGTCCCTGGAACAGCTGTCCCTGTTGGATCATTTACCCTTTCCTTGTTCTAGCAACAATTGTGAAATGTAGAATTTCCTCTCACTGCCTGTCTCTGTGACAATGGTAAAAAGAATAATTAAAGAGGGTAAATTTACCTTCTGGAGACACAGACAACAATAAAAAAATTACAGGAGTGCTAATCCTCCTTAGCTCTATCCAAAACCAAAAAAATATATACCCTTTAATCATACTCTTTAATCAGTTACTGAATCAATGGAAATTGAATTCATGAGAGAGATGTTAATAAAAAGAAGTTTACAAAAATAGTCCAGGTTGTCAAGGATGAAATGTTAGTAATAAATGTGTAGTATAATTGATACATCTCCAGAAATAGTGAAGGATATATAAAACTTATTGTTATGTGATCTATACAAGAGTCTAATAAAAAAAATAAGCATCAGATACACATTTTCTCTGTAAGTGTCATAGGGGTTAATTTACTAAAACAGGGAAAAGGGAATTTTCACTTTGCAGGGGTATTTTCCCTTAGCTTAGTGAATAAAGGGGGGAGCTCTGTTGACTTCCATTCTGCAATCATGTGCAGTGAAAAATACTGTATTTTACTTACAGTATTTTACTTACTTAAATACTGTATTTTACTTACACATGATGTGTATTTCACCACATTTAGTAAGCCAAGGGAAAATTCTCTTGTAAAGTGCAAATTATTACAGGGGAACAGGAAGGGGGTGTCATCACCTGGTCAGCAAGTGGTTAATATTCATACTACACAAGCAGAATGAGAAATAAGCATGAGTTAGATTTTCTTTAGCCCGAAAACATATTCACTGAACTGGTATGAAAAGTAAACCCCACTTTTCACTTTATCAAATGTTGATAAATGTAACAATAAATGAAATGAAGATAAAAAGGGATGGTTTCCAATTTTTATTAGCATCATGTTACTGAGTTCATGTTTTATTCATCAAATAACAAAGGAATAAAAGATATATTCTCGTAAAAGTATCTTTTAAATTCCTTTCACATTTAGTAATGTATTTAAAAGAAAGTACTTCACAATGGTGATAAAGTTTTCCTGACAGTCAGTATAATGATTCAGTGCTGTAGTAAGTACAACCAGCTCCTGCACATCAGTAGATGTAGATTAAAGAAGGAAATATGTCTTTACCATTTTGTGTAAAACCTGCCTATCGTAATCACTTAAGCCAGTGAAGCAAAGAGCAATGTTATTGCGATATCATATTAAAGACACCACGTTGCCCCTTTTTTTTTATGGTATCTAATATAATTTGGCAATAGTTTTTGAATGCTATAAATACATTAAATCTTGATTTGTAACAATATCTGATCTGTTTAATAAAAATAAATCAATTGTTTTGATAACTGTGGTATGCATTAATGATTTCTAAGTTGCTTTATACTTATGTATATGATACATTATATTTGACAGTTGGTCTTAACATAATTACACTCACATTTTTATCCTGACACATTTACTGTATGCAGTACTCTTAAAGTACAATTTGTTCCATTCTGGCCACACAATTCACAACTCAAACATCTTAACCAATTCTAGTCAATGGTGTTGTCTGGATTTCAGCCAACATCCAAATCTCCATAGCAGCTAAAATTGTTATATAATGCACTGTACAATAAAGAACTGAAGTCCTTTTCAAGGCAGCAGATTTAATCCCTTTTATAGTTTCAAGGCGCCAAGTCTGGATCTATCAACAACTTTATTTCCATCTCAGTGAAATAAATTGCAGATCGCTGAAACAGCAAATAGGAAAACAAAAAGAGAGGAAATCTTTACCTAGCAATACTCACAGCAAAAGGTACATGACTGAAATGATCAACTTCAGTTTTTACATTCTTTTGAAAATGTGTTGCCTGCGAAGCAAAAAGTAAATGAATGGAGGTTCTTTGAACTGAGCCCAGTGGGTTTAAAATAGTAGTTAAGATTTTGTCCTTCAAAACCCCATGCACACAGAAATGTTTTAAAGATTATAACTGAGAAAAACGCCTTTGTGTTTTAATATACACCTAAGATTACTTGTAAAATGTCTGGGTTAAAAGCCTAAACTGTGAAACTGCACAGTATAATAACAACTCACCTTTCGTTTGCAAAACCGGGAAAAATAATCTGATGTGTTTGCTGCAGTGTAGAAGGTTTATGCAAAAATGCAATAAACTGTGTACAGATTTAAATAACCACTGTAAATAAAAACCAGTTTGTATTCCATTATACCCAGAGGCTGACGTATACTGCAGAAGTAGTACAAAAAATACTAACCATCTTATCAAATCTAGTGAATCTTATTTTAAACATCCCACATCACAGATTGCCCCAACACTTGCATATTGTATATTGCATATCTTTACTATTTTACTGAAGGAGTAGAGACTGTTGAAGCTCTGTTCACTTCGAATATACAATCATATGCAAAGGAAATTAATTAAAACAAATATTTCTTGCAAATGATTGAAGCAAACACAGTTTAGTAAGTTAACATTTAAGTTATTGTAAAGTGAATATTCTTCACTTATTTTAGTAAATCAACCCCTATGGCTACAAGAGTAACATGTGAATTGGCTTTTTGTCTCCACTGGTGGTTGTTCCTTTGTACGGTTATAAGCAAAACCATATTCTGCTGGTGATTTCTGCTTAGACTACCGAAGGTCCTTATGGACATAGACAGTTTTGGCTCCCCTTTAAAATGCATAGGTGACTATCGGGTCTATTCACTAAGCCGTAGGCAGCCGAGTGAATAACCGACCCGAAGTGAAGTGAGCCGAACGCTGTTCAGCTATTCACTTCAGGCTTGTTCGGCTGATTTCAGCCGTATATCGGCTGAAATCAGCCGTACATCGGCTTGGTTCGTGTGGCTTCGGGTCGGCCGAACATGTTCAGCATGTTTGGCCGACCCGAATTGCAGAAGGAGTTCAACTCAGCCGATCCAACATCTGGCAGGCTACTCTATTCTCATAAATGCCGGACAGCAGTGAGTGAATAGCCGAATGCCACCAAGCAGCATTTGGCTCGGCTATTCTGCTCGGTACCTCTGTGGAACCGAGCAGAATAGAAAAACAGTTTAAAAAGTAGAAAAAATAAAATAGAAAACGATTGGGCGGAGCTTGCAGTGACAGTGTTTTCTATTGACCAGGCGCTTCTGCTGCCATCAGAATAAAAAAAACACCATAGGAATGCATATCTAGATTCCTATTGGCTATTTCCCTTTGCAATAGCCAATAGCAAACTAGCTATTGCACCCGCCCTCTGCTGCTGTTAATCACTAGAGGGGACCTGATGCAGAACTTCAGGTCCCCTCTGCTGATTGACAGCAGCAGTGGGTGGGTGCAACAGCTAGTTTGCTATTGCAAAGTGAAATAGCCAATAGGAATGTAGCTATGCATTCCTATGGTGTTTTTTTTTTATTCTGACAGCAGCCAATGGCTCCGATGTCAGAAGAAAAAAAAAGACAACAGAGCAGGAAAAGGTTTACTCTGCTTGATCGGGCAGAGCAAAAACTTTCCGGGAGAAAGTTTTTCTCTCCCGGGCGGCCGGGAGCCGCTATCTAATAGCGGGAGAGTCCCGGAGCGTCCGGGAGAGTTGGGCTATCTGGGGATCAGCGTCCCTGGTTACCTGGTAACCAGGGACGCTGATCTGTCTGTGCAAGTGGCCGGAGCCAGCCGTGATATGATGGCTGGCTCCGCCCAGCAGTCAGTAGCAATGGCCGGCTGTTCGGCCAGCTTTGGCTTTCACCTCGGCTCAGTCGAGCCAAAGCATATGCCTTCAGCTCGACTGAGGGGTCCTGGGGCCGAAGCTAGCCGAAGGATCAGCCAAAGCTACGGCTAGATCCTTTGGCAGCTTAGTGAATAGATCCCTATGTTTTTTTCAGTTCTCTGCCCCTTGTCACTCACTCCCACTCACTCTTCTCTGCAACTTTCACTCCAGCCCTACCAGCACTGATAGCACCACTACCCACCACTACTCACTTTAATAGTCTGACGGTTACATTTTCTATATTAAAAAGCAGACTCAAATGTTCTGCTTTTCCTTAAACATTTTTACTCCTGCAGGAGAGTTATATATTTTCCTTCTGAAAAAAATTAAAACCTTTTGTTGTGCTCTTCATGAAAGGGTCATATATTCTCATGTTTACACTCCATGAATGCTGCTCATTTATTTATCAGAAATCCACTGAAAAATAATACAGACTTAAGAAAAAGGTTCTTGTATTATGCAGAACTCAAGAACTAAGACAAAGATAATTTACAAACAAAGGATACAAGTGCAAGAAATTTAAAACAGGTATATTATTAACAATGTAAAACAGTAATAGCAAGAGAAAATGGATAGTGCCTATTTCCCTGCTATCGGTTTTGTGTTATGGCATAGTGCTGCAAAAGCTTTGATAATGTAACTGTTCAGATTTTCAAAGCAGTGAAAGTCAAGAATGAAACATTTACTTTATAAAACTTTAGCTACTGGTTTTACTAAGCAAGGGAATTTTAAAGTAGTTAAAAAATAAGAACAGCAATATGAAATTATTTCTTGAAACATCCCAACACATAATCTAAATGGGGTGGGAGATAAAATGCAGCAGTATATATTATCTACAGTAGTTCAGTGTGGGAGCATAGAACTGCAATGACTGATAACTTCCCTGAGCAATCTGCACGGCACAACAGGAGCTAGCTACTTTTATGGCATGTGCAATACATCAAAATAGCTTGCATAGTGTACATCACAACTTATATGGTCAGACTTACTCTTAAACTTTCTACTTATTTTACAAATGGTAAACTTTAATTGGCAATGCACACAATTTTTGTATTTCTACATGTTTGTTCATTTTTTATTAAAAAGAAAATATTTTGGTAAGTGAATTAAATATTTTACATAAAGAATGTGTATAAATGCATTTTTAATACACAAAAAAAATCACTATTTTTTAGAATAGCATTCTAAAATAATAAATACATGTTAAACAGTACATAATAATAACAACAATTGGCAAGTAGATAGATACATAGTTACATGAGAGTAAGAGCTAGATGTAGATATGTCAGGAAAAGAGCAATACCAGGATATCTTTGTACAGTCATAAAATGTTAATTATAATATAGATCACTTGCAATAATAATACTAATTAAATAATATTATTTCTGTGGGCATTGTTTTTATCAGTAGTAAGACAATATTACCATTTATATTTTTATTATAATCATTGTTATGGTATAACGCATGTTGTAATAACATACTGGTTTTATCATTTAACATATGGTGTGTAGAGTTGGTAGTATAATAATGTTATGAATAGTTTAGAACCTATGAATTTAGTGTGCTGAAAATTATTTTAGTAATTATTATTAATACATTATTATTAATAAATTATATGTTTTAAATATGTTATTATTTTGTATAGTTGTAAAGTCAACTGTAACCATTAAGGCTTTTAAAATAATCACTTTTATATACATTATGTTCCTCTTTGCTGCATCAAAATTCACTTGAACAATGTGTAGGAAAATGATTTAAAACAATTATTTAAAATAAAACAAATGCAATATACAACATCAGTTAAAAAAAAAACTATGTAAGAAAACTTATGAAGCTGACTTTTCTAAACCAATCTTCTGATAAACGATAATATGCAATTTTCAGTTATGTACCCAACAGGCCCTGAAATAATAGAGAAAGTCACATGGCCTTCTAGCTGGATGAAGACTGCCACTAGCAGAATCTAAACCAAGAACATTCTGCAATAGGATTAAAGTCAAGTTTGATTCCTTAAAATTATCATATATTCAGTCATATGAAAGGCATGATTTATTTTAACTAATCACAGCTTATTGCAAACTAAAAACATTGCATTCATTGTCTTAAATGTGCAGTATTGCATGAGATCTGCTGTGTTATTGTTATTAATGATTGCAAATAATTTTATTGACTGGGTTAAATAATTTTTGTTGTATGCTTATATTTCCAGTAATATGAAGGGAAACATAAAAACACTGCAGCCATAATAGATACATCAGTTTTTCTTTTGTCTTAGACTTTTTAGCCATCTAACAGTTTTCTGTTCTGTGAGACATAACAGTGGACCAAGTGAGCAGATATGTTATTTCAACAATGCATGCTTATATACAATGAATACTATTTAAACAATATGCTATAAAAACTTCAGAAATATTTATGTCTCGGTATTAAAGTTATGTCCAAGAATATTTTGAATGTAATCAAATAGCATGAGTATATTTGTATGTCCCTCTAGAGCTTTAAAGAATAATAATCATTAAAGCAAATTATTGCATTCTTAATTTAATTTTGCATCAGACCTTTCTGTTAATCCGTTATGGGCATGACATCAAAAAAGTCTATACAATATATTTGCAGGTAGCCAAAATATTGTGATGCTTGAGTTTTTTTCACTCTTGTAACATTGCAACAAACTAATTTGTATAGCTTGTTTTCCATTAACTTTCAATTAGTACTATTTTGCTAATTATTTCAATTTGCTGTGTAATTGGATTGTGTCTCTAAGGAGGATACTATGCTAAGTTCTAAGATGCTTATAAGACATAAAGTGGGGTGGCTATTTTGCTATAACGACAGGTACTTAAAGCATTGCAATACCAAGAACAGAGTTAACTAAAGGGCAAACACTCTTATTACTAAACACACAGCAGTATTCCATTGCTTTAAATACAAATTTAAAAAATGCTAGCTAAGCAACTCAATTTAATGACAATCTACTGGATATTTTTCTTACAAACATGTACAGATCTAGTCAAACTTTTTAAAAAGTCACATTTCTAAATCTAACCTAAAGACTTCTTGAGATGAACTGTAGCAATGGTGTTCTATTTTTGAAAAGGTAATAACTGATAATAACAAATTAATAAGCTATAGTAGTACATTTTTGGGCTATTTAGATTTAGAACACTGTTTCAAATAGCAGTTTTTGATACCATATTATATTTCTATTTGTATTTGCCTTGGCACTATGACCTCTTTCAAGCTTTCTTTTTTTTCACTTATTGAAAGTAACCCTAAACACTAGAGGATTAGGGGATTAAAGCAATTCTGGTTATAATGATAAAATTGCAAACAAAATTACAAACACAGAACTTTTCACTTTTGCTACTGGGGTTGATTTACGAAAAAAGCATAGAATTTCATTTTGCAAAATGAATGTTGATGTAGCTTTGTAAATAAAAGCAAAGTATGTTCACTTCAACATTCAATCATGTGCAAGCAAAAATTCTGGATTTCTAAATTTCCCATCCAAGATGATAAAAAATTTTAATTATCAAAGTTTAATTTCAAGTGAATATGGTTAACTTTGCAAAGTGATCATTCTCTATTTCATGGGTCATACAGCAAGTCCATAAGGTGATCATTTCTCTGTAAAAAAAAAAACCTTATTTGGGTTACCAGGTAAAATGCGTATTATTAAACACCTGCCGTGATGTTTATCAGAAGGTGGTGGTTTATAGGGAGTTAAATGGTTACTTTATTTATTGGGAATGATTTACTAAAAAAAAAACAAATGTTTTACTTTGCTCAATAATGCTGTGTTCACGTATAACATACAATCATGTGTAAAGGTAATTCACATTTTTTAAAATCTTCCTGCAAGGTTGGATACCTCAGAGTGGACACAGGTTAACTTGATCAAGTGAAAAATTGACTTATTTAGTAAATCCTCAAAATAAGAAAGCATGTCTGTATGTGTAATGTATCAGAATTTATAGATTACATTAGATTTCGATATTGTGATCATATTTTATTAAATACATTATCTGAAAGCAACAATTGACTGAAGAGCAGTTTTGCAGAACTGTCAGCTAAGCCCATTTTCTTACCAGCTACTGGGAGAGCCTTGTTTGTGTGTTATTTTTGATGTGATTTCATAACACTTGAGTATTAATTGGTAAATTACAGTTTTTCTTTGTATTGATTAATCACACATTACTTGTTACTATCAGTATTATTATTTAATTGCATACTTTTTCTATCTATACAATGTGTAATTCAGCATGAAAATAAAGAATCACTAATTTTCTTACTGCTTAAAAATGTACTACTCTTTAATAAGCTGATGGTTTTTCAGTAATGAAAAGGATAATAACAACAATAATAATAATAAATCACATTAATAAATTGAACAGTTATAAGTCATATATTTTGAAAGCATTAGAATTATCTTATTTTAATAGGACTTATGTTGGACTTTATAGGGTACAACAATGGTAATGTGGTAATGGTCCATACACTGAAAGAAAAAATATTGAAATTAAAGCAAATTATTGTTTTAAAATATGTTTTGTAACAATGTGCCACATTTCCCCTATTATAGGTTCAGTTTTCAATTCTAGAAAAGTAAGGCAACACTAGGACTTTATTTACCAAAAAAATGAAAAAAAAAAGGACATGGAAGCAATCACAAGGTGGATTTGTGCATAGTGAGTGTAACCAATGAGAATCTTTTTTTTCCCCAGAGAATAAAGAATATCAATTTTGGAGTGAATCAGCTAAAATAACCTCCATGTGTTGCAATCATTACAAACGCAAAAAAAAATACTTTTCTGACTAAATCTAAAAGATGAAACTGTATTGAGTTAATAAATAACAAATAGTTATAATTTTTAAATTGCGCCATTTTGCAAACTGTAAAAAAATCAAGGAATGCAAAACTGTAAATAAGAAATGTATGTTAAAAATCGTTTGTGCGCTGTTTTGGTGTGTGTGTTGTGATACGATGATACAGGTTTACATTTAATCGCAACACAGTGTAGTGTATCACAATGCACGGCAATGCATCACAATGCTTTGCCATGCGCTGCCACAGTTAAATTAATGTTATTTTGAAAAGAGAAAAAATCAAGCATAGCAATGCATTCTATCATCAGATCCCTGACATTTCCTTTTTGAAACAGAGAAAGAAATTGAGGACACAGATTCCTCAATCTCTTTGTCTTCAGCCTCTGTTCTGAATGAATGGAAAGCAGTCAATCAGAACAGACTTCAGGCTTCCCATTCAGTCAGGCTTCCCATTCATTCACAAACTGGAGATAGTAAAATATTTACTATCATTAAGTTATGAATGGGTAGAAGCCTCTGTAGTGAGTGCTTCTCTCCTTTCAGACACTCATGAATGAACAGCAAGTGATGTTACATAGTTACATAGTTACATAGTTAGTCAGGTTGAAAAAAGACACAAGTCCATCGAGTCCAACCTATAGAGAAAAAAAAAAAAGAAGAAAAGCCTAAACAGAACACTATGCCCACAATTACACAATGTTGATCCAGAGGAAGGCAAAAAAAACCCTATAAAGCACGGTTCAATTTGCTCCAACAGGGGAAAAAATTCCTTCCTGATCCCATAAGGCAATCGGATATTCCCTGGATCAACGCTCTCTGATGCTTAATATACCTATAAGAACTCAATAACCAGTAATATTCTGTGCATTTAGGAATACATACAGAAGTTTTTTAAAACAATTAACCGAGCTAGCTAGAACAAGCTCCTGGGGGAGTCTGTTCAACATTTTCACAGCTCTAACTGTGAAGAATCCTTTCCGTGCTATGTGATCCTTGATCAAACTTTCAAGTATCTTCCCAACTATTGAGGTTAACTTACAGGTCTGTAATTACTTGGTAAAGACTTTGACTTTTAAATATAGGCACCACATTGGCTTTGCGCCAATCCATCGGTACCAAGCCAGTCGTTAGAGAGTCTCTAAATATTAGATACAATGGCTTTGAAATTACACAGCTCAATTCTTTGAGGACACATGGGTGCAAGCCATCTGGTCCAGGTGCTTTATTCACCTTAATTTTGTCTATCCGTTTCTGGACCATATCAATAGTCAGCCATTGTGGTTCGGTAGAGGGTATGGCACTGCTATCGCCATTATGGACTTGAGCTATATCATGTTCCTTGGTGTGCACAGAGCTGAAGAAAGTATTTAATAGATTTGCCTTCTCATTGTCCCCAGTTACCAACTCTGTGTTATCTTTTAAGGGGCCAACATGCTCCGACCTGATTTTTTTAGTATTAATATATTTAAATAATTTTTGGGGGTTAATCTTGCAATCTTTTGCAATCTGTCGCTCGTTTTGAATCTTTGCAAGCTTTATTTACTTTTTACATATTTTATTATATTTTTTATAGCTTTCAAATGACGACAGTGTTCCTTCATTTTTATATTGTTTAAATGCCCTTTTCCTATTGTTTATGGCTTTTTTAACATTGGATGTCAGCCACATTGGTTTTACTTTTAGCTTTTTAAACTTATTGCTTACTGGAATATATTTTGCTGTATGGTTGCAAACAATTGTTTTGAAGCATTGCCATTTTTGTTCAGTGTTTTTCGATCAAAATATTCCCTCTCACTCTATGGGGTTGATTTACTAACCTTATAAACACACCACGAACGTGTATACACCTCTGCAGTGTGTTCTCTCCCAGCATGATCTATGGGTGGAATCTAAACACCTTTGTAATGTGTACACACCCAGCAGGTGTGTTGTGCAAAGCCCTGAAGGAATTCCAAGGTGATGTTGGGTAAATTAGCTCTATGTTGTGTTGCTTGCGTTGATGAATGCAAGGAATGTAAATGCATGAGCTAACCATTTTTGTCTAAACTGTGAAGCAGCATTATATATGCATCATGTGCATGATTTTTCCATATATGGCATTAGTGGAAATATGCTTTTAGAGACTTTTTGGTTGATAAATACGTATTGCTGTGTGAAAATCACACACACCTGGTGTGTGTGTGTGTGTTTAGGTTAGTAAATCACCCCCTAAGTCTTTAAGAGCAGCCTTCATCATGGGAAAATTTGCTCTCCTTAAGTTAAGTGTTGTTTTTATTTTTCCAGTATGTGAATGTTGTTTACAACTTAAGCTAAATGAAATCATATTATGGTCACTGCTGCCCAGATGTTCTTTTATATGAATATTTGTAATAAGCTCTGCATTGTAAAGCACTTCCTGTTCATTCATAACTGGGGACATATAGTACTATGTGTCCCCAGTTGTTTACAAACATTGGAGTAATAGCTCCTACATGGAGCGGCTCCAAGCTATCAGATGCTGGCGATGGTGGTGCCAGTGGGGGGGCACCCGGATTTTTTGTTAAAAGTTGTCATCAGTGGCTTGTCAGCCGCTGATGACAGCTACTATTTTACAAGGGACCCTTCTGATATAAGTTCATGGTCACTAAAGTGGCCATGAGCTTATAGTAGAAGGGTGAAACTGACATGGCCACCTGCAAGCAGTTGTGTTCTGCTGTAAGCCTTACGTTGGTGGCAGCGAAATGGTTAACTGAAGTTAAACTTACTGTTATTCATTAAACAACACTGTATTTATTATAAAATGTTTCTTGCAATTGTATATATTCAAAGGGATTGTATAAGGCTGATGCATATATTTTCTTTTTATCTGCTTTTTAAAGCATACACGCAGCTTAATGAGTCAGAGGAGGAAAACAACTCCCTCCTTATCCCTGTATCATATTTATTTATAAAGTATTTATTTGTAAAAATATTAAGCACAATAATATATATATTATACAGTTAATGCGGCTAACATTTTTCAAAACTGTTATAATTACTGTATAAAAAAATGATTTAATATAATCTCTATGTTGTGTTGCTTGCGTTGATGAATGCAAGGAATGTAAATGCATGAGCTAACCATTTTTGTCTAAACTGTGAAGCAGCATTATATATGCATCATGTGCATGATTTTTCCATATATGGCATTAGTGGAAATATGCTTTTAGAGACTTTTTGGTTGATAAATACGTATTGCTGTGTGAAAATCACACACACCTGGTGTGTGTGTGTGTGTTTAGGTTAGTAAATCACCCCCTAAGTCTTTAAGAGCAGCCTTCATCATGGGAAAATTTGCTCTCCTTAAGTTAAGTGTTGTTTTTATTTTTCCAGTATGTGAATGTTGTTTACAACTTAAGCTAAATGAAATCATATTATGGTCACTGCTGCCCAGATGTTCTTTTATATGAATATTTGTAATAAGCTCTGCATTGTAAAGCACTTCCTGTTCATTCATAACTGGGGACATATAGTACTATGTGTCCCCAGTTGTTTACAAACATTGGAGTAATAGCTCCTACATGGAGCGGCTCCAAGCTATCAGATGCTGGCGATGGTGGTGCCAGTGGGGGGGCACCCGGATTTTTTGTTAAAAGTTGTCATCAGTGGCTTGTCAGCCGCTGATGACAGCTACTATTTTACAAGGGACCCTTCTGATATAAGTTCATGGTCACTAAAGTGGCCATGAGCTTATAGTAGAAGGGTGAAACTGACATGGCCACCTGCAAGCAGTTGTGTTCTGCTGTAAGCCTTACGTTGGTGGCAGCGAAATGGTTAACTGAAGTTAAACTTACTGTTATTCATTAAACAACACTGTATTTATTATAAAATGTTTCTTGCAATTGTATATATTCAAAGGGATTGTATAAGGCTGATGCATATATTTTCTTTTTATCTGCTTTTTAAAGCATACACGCAGCTTAATGAGTCAGAGGAGGAAAACAACTCCCTCCTTATCCCTGTATCATATTTATTTATAAAGTATTTATTTGTAAAAATATTAAGCACAATAATATATATATTATACAGTTAATGCGGCTAACATTTTTCAAAACTGTTATAATTACTGTATAAAAAAATGATTTAAAATATTTTCTAACTATTTGATAATAACCCAAACCTTTGCTCATAATGCAGTTTTAAATATGCATTGTTGTTGTGTAAGTATATTATTCATTTTATTAAGTTTATAATTTTTTTTATTGATGTATATTTATTTATATTTGTAAATATAAAAATGAGGACCCCTTTCCTGGCTTTTATAGCTCTATGTCATATCTAAAATATAAAAAAAATCCAGAACTTTGGAGTCATAGCAACCAATCAATCCTGTATTTATTTCCTTTAAAATTGTAACTTGCTCCAATCAGTGAGGAATAAATAAAAACATAAGATGAAGGTATATTCACATCAATAACTCAATTATATGCTAGAATAAAATTCTAAATCCTATTTTTTATTCCCCTTGCACACAATTGGGCATTCAAAGTTGACCAGGTTTACCTTATTAACTGTAATAAAGTAAAAATACACATTTCAAGGTAAACTTTCACTTCAAGGTAAACTTCACAGCCTCTACTCTTTTAGAAAATCAACCCCAAAGAAGTAATTTAGAATTTTGGTAAAGTGATTCTTCTCTTGCTTCAAATATCCAAATGTACACAGGAGAAGGTCCCGTTGTATTTCCAACTGATATACATCTATTTGGTCTTCTTTACCTACAAACGATTTGTAATTCTGTTCAGCCAATCTTGAGATGCAAACACCTCTGCCAGGCAGCACAATGGGGTCCTTGACCTCCATAAAAACTATGCTAAACTAAATCAATACAGCTTGCTTCAGGACCAACCCCAACCTGTGATGAGATGGCTCCCTTGTGCACTCAACAGAATCTCTATGTTGAACTGTAGACAACAATTGTTCAATGATTGCCTGACAGTGCTAAACCTCCAGAGTCCTGCTAAACAAGGGATTACAAGAGGAGAATATCAAGACAACCGGAAAATTGTATTCATACTTACCAGCAATTTTCCTTTCCTGTCTAGCTCCATGGCAGCACACTAATGGGAGGAGAGAGTGATTAACCCATTAGTGTGCTGCCATGGAGCTGACAGGAAAGAGTTGCATATTTATGCTAATTCTAGGTGAAAAAAACACATTTATTAAATTTATTTCTTTTTTTATATAAAACTGCCTGGAGTTTAGCTTTCAATTTCCTGTGTGAATATTGCTCTTTCGTAAACCCGACCACCAATGTGTAGAATAAACGTACATCTAATCACAAAAATTCTAAAACGTATTTTTTTTTTTATTGCAGAAGATTATAAAACCTAGCCATCTGAATTATGTAAAACTTACCATAGCTAAACATTATGATATACTGTGTTTAATATGCATTTTTACATTTACATTCCTCTAAGGCCCAAAAGAGATAAGAAGCAAAGACATCAATGAAATAACAGTTAAAAATGTTAACGATCTAGGAGATTTCTAAAAAAAAAATTAAAAAAATTAGAAGTGTCAAAGCAAGGTTAAAACAAAACCTCCAGTTATGCTTTACATTTGTGTCCTTGAACCAAAAGTGCCTGTGACTTGTTGGAGTTAAGTAATGCGCTGTAACCGTTAGAGGTGAAAGTGATGGGTAATAATAATTGTGTCCTAAACATCACACATATTTTGTCAGCTGGACATCACCTGCATTTACAAAAAGAAGGATTATAGCTATTACACTTTAGAACATATCTGTGTGCAGTGGTTAATGATGGGGGAAGGGACAGTCAAAAATGGAAAATGGACTTTATACATTTTCACCCTTATTTATCCAGTCGTGATGTTTTGGAGCAGAGTGTATAAAACATAGATATAAGGTTATGGTGCACATTTTGAGTAGCCCTATCATGAAATGATAGATATTCTCAATTCATATTCTCAAGGAAAAAGTGCCATATTTGAATGTCACAATTATCAGACTTATCAGACATTACCTAATCAAATATAGGTTATAGCCAGAGAGATTTTTGTGGTGTAACAATCCTTGAAAAGAGAAGATACATTGTTTGAAATGCCTAACATATGTATATCCTCCCTCTTTACTTGTACTGTGTTTTTCCAGTATCCCTTTATCTATGGCAGATGTCTGTAAGCGTATAAAGATGCAACTATTGCATGTGAATTTTTTTGTTTTTCCTATCAGAAATGATTCTGGTATTACTAGTGAGGTATGCCTTTTGCTTAAAAAGTTTGAAGTAGAACTATACCCAAAGATTAAATACAAAAAGATGACCCGCACATTAGCCTAAACCTAAGTACCCAGCTGCTGTGCTTAAGTAGTGATCACTATTTGTAAAATGTGAAAATAGATTGTACTGCACTAAAACAAATGGGTATATCAATAAAATGATTGAATCATCAGATATATCAATTTATAAATTATTTTATATATCAATAAATAGCAACACAAATTATTGAAAAATATTTGGCAAATCACTAAATAGAACAAATTCAAATATAATTTGTGACTAAAACCAGTGATCCAACATGTAAATAAATATGAATGTATATAATAAATACTGGTGTCACAATAAAAAAAGTGCTTAAATAGTGCCAAAAAAATGTTCATGTGCTAGATCCAGTCCACTGTGGTATTAACCACCACACTTCTAATATCCTCCGTGACAAAAGCGGGATTAAATAGACTCACTGAAAAGGCATTGACCACTATGAAATAGCAGTTTGACAATGCTCCGGCTGTGGTTTACAAATTGATATATGTGATGATTTAATATTGGTATTTATATTCCCATTTGTTTTAGCACAGTGCAATCTATACAAAAAAAATTAAAACGCTGTCACCCTGTACAGCTGCATAGTTACATATGCAAAGGAGGAGGGTTATCAGCGTTGTCACTGCTAATAATCCTCCTCCCCTTTTCTAAGCGCAGGACACATCTGCATCTGGAGGAAGGGATGCAGGCCCCCTTCTTGTATAGCTCTTCCTAGCTCCAGCAGAGTGAAGACTTCTGCAGCCCCTGTGAGGTTGTCACAGGGACAAAGCAGAGGACTTCTTTGCTCCATGGACAAGGTACATTGAAAGGGATGTATTTTCAGGAGGAGGAGGGAAGAGTTAAAGTGGTACTAAATGCTAATTTTTTTTTACATTTATCTACTGCTAGCAAGCAGTATAGCGTACCCCACTTAAAAAAAGTGCAGTGGCCAAATGCCTGTGCAGGAGATGATGTGTGCTGGCACATGCACATTGGATATTATCAGAGGGAAGAGGGGGAATGAGACAATGTGAGTGAATGTACGCATGTTGGGAGCGTGCATGCAGGACCGACTCTGTGGGACACAGAATAAAAAAAGGATTCACCGCAGCATCAGATAGTATCCAGTCCACTATCCATCAGACCAGTGCTGAGGGGACAGTTCGAAATGACTGGAGGGAAGAAGATGCTCACATCAAGAGGCATCACATAAGGTCCTTACAGTAGCATTAGGAGGGAGAAAAAAAACCGTAGACTTCAGTGTCACTTTAAGGAAGACATATTGCTTAAGCATAAAAGGACTTTCATCCTTAAAGGTGTCCCTTTCTCTTATTTAACAAAGTAAGGAGGTATGGACAATCATAGCACAATACAAATTTTGTAACAATAAAGTGATCAGTTCTACATTATAGCAGTACACTTCCAAGCATGCAGCAGTGCAAATGCATTGCTACTTTGATTAGAGGAAATTATTGACTGAAAGTAAATGAAACATGATTGCTGTTATCTTTAAATGAGCTCAAGAAATGAAAAGCACTGTTTGCAAATGGGAAGCAGTGAAGATCTTTATCCCGTCTTACCGAAATTACCTGAACAACGTTTTAATGTTTACAGTGCAAATAATTCTAGTCTGGTTGCTTGAGAGGTACTATTAAAAATAGGTCTAACTAATGTCGTACCCCATACTATACCATACCATAACATAAACTGTATTTAATTCATATTAATATTGAAATGCATTAAGCAAATTAAGACAAATAGACACACTTAAAACAAATTAAGACAAATAGGCACACAATCGTTTCCAGGATACAATACATGCCGCAGATCAGCAGAACAGAGTGCACAGGGGATTCTTTTTTTCTGGTTAGATGAGAGTTCTGGTTTGTTGAATACCGGATAACCAATACGTTACTGTTTATACTGTATATACACACATATACACCTATATATAAATGTTACATACCAAAGCATATGTGTATATGTTTTTGCATAGGAGTACCTATGTTCAAATATGATATTTTTACATACATTATTGTCTTTTAGAGTTTGCATATTAAGTTTAAAAAAACAAGCATTAATTTGTTAGGTGATCTGAACCTTAAATGCTTTAGATATAAATCTAAAAATAAGAAAACGTTTATGCAGATATAATTTACATTGCTTCTATCTTGATTTAAGGCTGACCACATACAGTCAGATTTTGTTTCAGATCTGTAAAGAATACTTACCAACAACATTATAGTGTAAGCTTATACCTAAACAATCCATTCACATTATGTTCAATCAGGCAGATCACACACTACTCAGTTATTGGTAAATTTTGTTGATCTGTGCTTTTATTGATAATATTTCACCATTGTGTGATTGTTGTCACTATTAATGGTGTTCATACAAAATTTGTCTTGATTAAATGCACCCCTAAATAGTTAGACCCCTATGTATCCACTACCTATTGCTTTTTGGTTACATGCAGTCATACCTCACATGTGTGCATGTGCAGTTAACTGTTTTGCTGAGCACAGTGCAAAGTATCTGAATTGAAAAATAGCCTGTTTCATTGCTTTACACTGTGCTTCGTAAAACGTTCTAATCACTGCTTAGAGCAGACAGGGATTTGACAACCTAATAAAATGCAATCTGCATGAACCCTAATTCTCTTGTTCTTGACAGCAGTAATTTATTATTTATTTATTTTTTTTTGCATCTGCAGGTATAATTTAGGAATGCATATTGAAAGAAGTAAACCCCTGTTCAATATCCAGACTCTCAACATCCTGCGGGATGCTTTCCTAAACAAACACTAGGGATGATTTACCATAGGAGAGACGTATAACTTCTGTGTTTGAAAAAAATTGTCAGTGCAGTGAAAAATCGCAAAAAGCACAGAATCGCTAGTGACTAGACACAAACTAATTGTAAATGTGCAAGTCTATATATTTTGGCTGTATGGCTATTGTGCACGCAACATGTTAGTAAATGCCTGGTCAATGCAGATAGTATGTGTTGAATATCTCTGGTTGCTCGAAAATGCCAATCAAAATTACCGTATTTGCCGGCGTATAAGACGGCTGGGCGTATAAGACGACCCCCCACTTTTTGTGTAAAAATATAGGTTTTGGGCTATACTCGTCGTATAAAACGAGTATAGCCCAAAACTATGTCACACTCGGGATTTTAACCAGGGGACGCTGATCTGTCATTACAATGAGAGATTAATGGAGCTGGCTTTGATATCACCGCAGACCCCCCTAAGGTCTCATTGTAATGACAGCTGGTCTTGGCCAATAGAAAACAGTTGGGCGGAGCTAGCTGTCACTTCTAGCTCCGCCCAATCGTTTTCTATTTTTTTCCTTCAAGGCACTCAACAGACAGTTGTATTTGTTATTTATATTTTTTTTTCATTATGGTCAGGGAAATGGAGGCATAGCTCAAGGGGAAAAACCTACAGTCATAAGCTGTATGCCCTTCCACAATGCAGGTGGAACAGAAGGCAGCAGCAAATGGAGGGGAGAGTCCTTTGGCTAGGGGGAAGGGGAGGCAAAAACCAAGGTTTATGCTATTTTAAGGAGGCATTTCTTTTTATTTTGCTAGGGTCTTATTTTTATTTATGTCCCACAACATACACTTGCTGACACAGGCAAAGCTGCCTTCTGGAGCATGTCACCACATAATTCTGTGCTAAAGTTGTGTGCACCAAAGAACCATATTGTTCACTCCCTTATTGCCATGGTTGCTACTAAATTTAGGCAATTCTTCAGCCATTTTCAGCCGAGCAAGGTAGTGGGTGTCAACAACACTAACCTGCTGGCCACCCTTCACATTGGAAAAATCACACATGTACTTTGTCTGGCACATGACTACCAAACACTAACTGCAGATGCCACTGATAAAATCAATACATTTATTTAATGAATGCTTAACTAAGAAAAGACCAAACACTTTTCGGGTATATGGGAATATGGCAGGGGATTGCATTGCACCTGTGTTTAGGGTGCATAGTATTTTTACTTTCTTTTTAAAAGATGTAGTGAGATGCTACACAAAAAAGATAGCTCTTGAATGGACTGTCAGCAACAACTGCCTGGTGTGCCCTAATCACCCCAAACTAAAGGATGAATTTAAAAAAAGGGAAAATATCTTAATTAATATAAAAAAGTCACAAGAAAGTAGCTAAGGTGTTGAGAATTGAAAAAAAAAAACAGTCCAACAATTAGTTGTTACGGACAAATATTGGCTCTTGAAATGATTTTTGGGAGTACAAATGTGCATACAGACAGGGCACGTAAGAAAATGCACTGCAATTCAAAGAACTCAAGCATTGTTTGTTAAAGTAGATGTAAACCCAAACCATTGAAATCTCTTATAAGCTTTAACATCATAGTGTCCTATATGTATTTTATTTGCTTCATAAAAATAATATCTGTTGATACTGATAAAAAGGTCCTTGTTTGGGCACTTGTGATATGGGGTGACAATGTTCTGCCCCTGTCTTCTACAATTAGTGATGGGCTGAACACCCCCGTGTTCGGTTCGAAATCAAACTTTAGAACATGGAAAAAGTTTGAATTTGAACTCAAACTCAATGCAAGTCTATGGGGCTAGAACTTTAAAAATCAATTGACCCCATTTTGAAGGCTAATATGCAATTTATTGGTCATAAAAAGGGTATGGGGATTTGGGTACTGCCCTGGGGGACATGTATCAATCAAAAAAACACTTTTAAAGAATACAATTTTTAAAGGAGCAGTGATTTTAACATCACTTAAAGTTAAACAATAAAAATGAAAAATTCCTTTAAATATTGTGCCTGGGGGGTCCCCTTAAACTGCCTGTAAAGTAGCGCATCTGTACAATGTATAGAACCTGCTGCAGCAAAAAATGACATTTGTAAAGAAAAAAATGACATTTAAAAAGAAAAAAAAAGCGTGCGGTTCCCCCTCCCAAAAAATACCAGACCCTTAAGTCTGGTAGGAATTTTAGGAGGGACCGCCATTTAAAAAAAAAAGTGTGGGGTTCTTCCCAAAAGTCGTACTAGACCCTTAAGGTCTGATAGGAATTTTAAGGAGGAACCCCACCCCCAGAAATGGGGGAGAAAAAACATGGGGTCCCCTGAAAATTCCATACCAGCCCCTTGATCCAAGCACAGGCCTGGCAGGGGGGAAAAGGGGGGGACGAGCGAGCAGCTCCCCTCCCTCCCATACCAGTGTTTTTCCAGGGTCGCCCCTGGAAAAGCACCATGTCCCCTTGCCGATGGGAACAAGGGCCTCTTCCACACAAGCCCTGAGACATTGGTTGTGGGGGTGCGGACAGGGGGCGTATTCACATCAGGGTACCCCTTTAATAAAGGGGCACCGAGATGTGCCCCCCCTTGTGAATGAGTAAGGGGTACTTGTACCCATACCCATTCATGAAAGGGTTAAATACAAGTTTTAAAAATAGGACAGACTTTTGTAAAAAAATCCTTTAATTGAAAAAAAAAAGTTTTTGACCCCCAGAAAATGGATCCACCGACGTAATCCATGGTCAATCACGATGTCCAGCATTGTGCACAATGACGACAATGACGACGAAATAAAAAATAAAACAAGAAAAAATAAATAGAAATATTTTTTTTAAACGACGCCCACCATCCCATTTGCTCGTGACGAATTCCCGCTGCAGAATGGCATTCTGACAGATGCCGGCAACATATAAACAATTGGGTGGAGCTAGCGGTGACAGCTAGCTAGCTCCGTCCAACTGTATACAGTTGTGCGGCATCTGACAGGTGAGCCATGATTGGGCAAAGTCATCATGACTTTGCTCAATCATGGCTCTTAAAGAGTACAGTGCCCTGATTGGGCAAAGTCTTGCACCTGACCTGTGGTCAGGTGCAAGGCTTTAGCCAATCAGGGCTCACAAGGCACTGTGCGGTGCACAGTGCCTTATGGGGTGCTCAGCGAGCAAATAGCACATCAACGCCTTAACAGTTCGCCGAACAAACAAACTTATCCCTTTAGTCTTGTTACGACTATAGGAGGTATTGTTTTTACCTTAGATTAAGGACATTATTATGCAGCTGGTAAGGAGAGCTAACATGTTTTTGGAAATCACTTATCTTTTTTTTCATTCTGCTGTTTAAAGTAAAACGTGTCACAAATCTGGGAATTCAATTTCATATTATGAAAAAAATGCATAAGCCAAAATTACCTTTAGTGAAAACCACATGTCAAAACAATCACAGATCCAGCGTTAGAGGCAAGTGAAGCCATATAAAAAAACTCAAAAATCCATGTAAACATTGAGCTTGGTACCTCCCCTTCCTATTTACTAAGCCTCTCTATTGGTCAGGGAGGCTACCTTGGTTATAACTAGTTAAATTGATATGAACGCAGGATTATACCAATCACTTTATTTTAACCATATTTCCTCATCTCAGTTACATATTTACACTTCACATTGATTACAGGATAAGCAGTTTGCATTAGCAGACTAAGAGCTATGGTCTGCCAACTGCCTATTAACACATACCAGTGGTTTTATATATATGTATAAGTATAAGTTGTTAACAAGATGTTAGTTTGATCACTAAGATCCATAACTGATTCATTTACATATGTTAAATTTGCAGCATTTTAAGTTACACAACTCCAAGTTTTCATTTTTTTCCA
Organism: Nanorana parkeri; assembly: GCF_000935625.1. Lineage (NCBI taxonomy): Eukaryota > Metazoa > Chordata > Amphibia > Anura > Dicroglossidae > Nanorana > Nanorana parkeri. Next base: position 117,881 of record NW_017308187.1, on the reverse strand, counting down.
TTAAGATCAGATATTTCCATCAAAGTTTTAAAAGTCTGTGTAAGGTATCTAGTGGAAGTCATTTGGCTTGTCTTCAGTACTGAATCCTAGGAGGAAATGTTTGTCAGGATCATTAGAGCAAAATAAACTTCTTCTAACAGTGTCAATGTTAAATGCTTCATCTGTGTGGAATATTAGAAGTAAGATATTGCCTCTCTCCTTTCTCAGCAAAAGGGACATTTGAGAGTGAAACATTGTAATGAATAAACACTGAAAAGTTGTAAACGTGGTAACACGCTGTTACAGCAATGTGCAGGAAACACAGAGGACCAAAGAACCTTTGAACAATTTAAAGTAATTTTCAGAATGCACACCAATTCTTAAAGCTGAATTCCAGCTAAAAAAATGTACAGTCTAGCTATCGTAAATATACAAGTAAAAAATTAGCTTTTGCTGCAATACACACCTTCAATTAAGCTCTATCATTCAGCATGGTCTCAGACTACTAAGCATTGAATGGTGCTTACATGTCTTTACATGCATGCCACTCAGGAGACAGGACCAGGGCCAGCCTCAAGGGTGTGCGAGCTGTGCGGCCGCACAGGGCGCCATGGCAACAAAATCGCCAGGCGGCCGACACAGCTCGTCCTCGGGGCGGCTTCTCTCCTCCTCACCGCTGGCCATCCGACATGACAGCGATGCCTCTTCCGCCCCTGCACTCCCCACTTCAGCGCAGTTCCGTTGTTCTCAGATCCCTGCTGCCTGTATGGGCTGAGGAGAAACTGCGGGGAGGGGGGTGCAGGAGGGAGCGCTGCCTGCTGTCAGAATGGCCGAGTGGTGAGGGGGAGAGAAGCCGCACCCGCAGCTGTCAGGATGGCCGAGCGGGGAGGAGAGAGGAGCCGCTGTCATCGTGTCAGTTTCAGGATGACATCGGCTCTGTGCGTGGCAGAGCGGGATTGGTAAATATCAACGATACTTAACGATCCTCCGTGTGAGAAGAACAAACACTGGATCGATCGTCTGATCACTCCAGTGTTTGTAAATAACAGGGGACACATAGTATTATGTAAGTATAGGAACGTCACTAGCACGACAACGACTTAAATGTCAGTGAAAATCCATTTATTGATGTCAGTCAATACTCAAAGTGTCATCAAGCACTTTCGGGGCCTCGCAGGGTCCCCTTCATCAGGTTCAGAGTAAACTCTTTTTCCTGTTTCTGATTTACCATACCTTATTCTACAGATTCAAAATGATTGTCTCTATGTCAAGGCAGTCATCTGTGTAGAGAAGCAGGGCTGTGCTTCGTCTTGTCAGAACTGGCGATCTAACATCTGGTGGGGTAATACTGAAAAATCAGCAGTAGAGGTGGTAGAAGTATAGAACCAAAGAATTAATGAAGCAGAAGCCGGGAGATCCTTTAACTACAGGTCCTCAGGTACAACTTTCTCCCCAGCAAGAAAAACACAAGGAGCAGCAGAAGCGTGACATCACTTAATCTCACTCATCACCACATCCCTTGTGGGGCAGTCAGAGACACAGTACCTTAGCTTATCTCACACTGCAGATATACAGCAATTAGGCTACATAGCCAAAGTGCATAGACACCCTCACATGGCAGGAAGTGCACTACTAAGTTTTCAAGACAAAGGGGTCTATTCACAAAGCTGCCGAAGGATCTGGCCGTAGCTTCGGCCGATCCTTCGGCTGGCTTCGGCCCCAGGACCCCCTTCGGTTCAGGAGAACCCAGGGGGTGCTGTACGGGCTATTCACAATAGTGTCATCAAGCACTTTCGGGGCCTCGCAGGGTCCCCTTCATCAGGTTCAGAGTAAACTCTTTTTCCTGTTTCTGATTTACCATACCTTATTCTACAGATTCAAAATGATCGGTCATTCACTCGGCTGCCCTCGCCAGCTTTGTGAATAGACCCCAAAGGGTACGTTTTTCAGGGTACTGTTTAAGCGCAATTTATATTTCTCGACATTCCCGTCACTTTTTGAGTTCAGGTACTCTTTAATATTTTGGTTGTGCAGAATACTGGAAAGTTTAGATACATTTGCTAGGCAAATCTTCAATAGCATCCTTAAAAATGTGCATTGACAAAGTGTTTCTGCAGAGGAGCAAATGTCAGATCTGGAGATTCTATATTGTCACAGTTGGTAACAACAGTGAATTTTCTTACTTAAAGCTGAACTGTGGCTGCGGTGCCCTTCACTGCACCGCCACGCCCCCTCCCGACCCTCAACAAATTGAGCTGACCACAATGCGATCCAGTGCATTCCGGTCACAATCAGGCCAGAACGCACTGAGGATGGTGTGAAGTAGTTCTTAAGGGGCAATTCGCACCAATTGCAATGCGTTCCAGAATGGCAGTTGCTGGAACGCACAGCAATCGCTCACTAAACATTCCCCTTTGGTCTAATGTTTCATGTGAATGCTCTCCTCTTCCATCCCCCTGGGATTCGGATCGAGACCCCACCATTCACTTGTGCGACCCCATATGGGGTCGCGACCCACAGTTTAAGAAGGTCTGGTATATAGCATATAGTTGTCTCTATACTAGCTTCATGGAACAAAGAATAACTTAATCACTATCAAAATGAACAACTGAAGTATATGCTATAGTAAAGAATAAATCAAGCCAGTTTATTTCACATTTGATGAGATTTGGTAAGCTTTAACACTCTTGGAGTCCGGGTTTTTGGAATAACATTGAATCTCCTACAGCTTTTAGAAGCAAAGTCATAAAACATATTTGAGCAGATTTGTACTAACACTCATAATCTGGGCAGTATTCATGTTTAACAAATCATAGCGATAACAATCACACTATGCATCTGAATATAAATGCACCTCATATAATTCATACTACATCACCAGCTTTTCCACATTATGTTAATCGCTAATCTTTAGAGTAAGTCCTATTTCTCATTCACCAACTTTTAAAGTATACATATCACAAAATTACATGGATTATCACTAACAAAATGAAATGGCCTACAGAATATCTCCTGTAGTGAAGAAAGTTTTGTTTATTGGAAGAAATAGAGGATTTTACTAACATTTTGCTAAATTGGAAAGCATTTAAATTTTGAGTCTCCCAGCTATACCAATATACTGACTACATTTGTTACAAGATAAAAATTGGAAAAAAAACAACGCAACATTATTTCAAACTATTTCTGGGATATATATATGCCAGGTTTATCTTTAGCAATAGTGCCATCAAATGGTGAGAATATAATCGTAGTTCTTCATATCCGTGGGATGAATGTTCATTTCAGCAATGGAAAAATAACACACACATAAAACAAATATATTATTCATGATCAGTCAAACTGAAAGACAGGCAGGTGAAAATAAAATGTTTTATGCGCAGCTGAATATATTGTACTTTGGATAACTTCAAACACAGGGTCATAAGTATTTTATTTTCACCTTACATGTTTTATTATCAGGTAGTTCAGGTACAGCAGGGAATGCACAGTTTGTTTAAAGAAACTTGAGAAGTTCAAAGGTAATACTGCTGTCTCGTACAATTTTATTCCTGATAAAGTACATAGAGTGGTGATCCCTGTTTTAACAGAGCTAAAAAAAGCATTTTAAGTCTATCTTGCAGTGTCTGTGTCCTTATGCCAAATGTAGAAAACAAAAATACTCCATTGGTGGTATGGAATGTTTGTAGGAAGCTATAAACCAAAGCCAACTGAGAGATTCACTAAAACATTACACTTTGCTCTTCATCATGTGTTCATTTTTTTTTTTTTTGAAAATAGTTTATTCGTGTCAGATAGTTACACAAATACGATAACATTTTCATTTGTTAAACACCAACACATTTCAGTAACGTTTGAAGCATATGCCTTGTAATATTCAGGATATGTTGAGGCAAAAGAAAGAGCGATAACATAGTTATGTTTAGTTTCAGCAGAATATATCGTATTATAACATAACATGCCAGGGGATATCTACTTCTGGGCGTTCCCTCCCCGGTTCCGTGCCCTGGGCACTAGGCCTCATGTTTTTTTCGTCTTCTGTGCGGGTTATTGCCCCAGGCACTTTTCGGCCCCCTGTGATTTGTTGGCCTGCGGCCATATCTGAGTATCCCTAGAGTTTAACGTTTAATGCTGTCAAGTGACAGCCTAGTAACACTAATAACAACTTTTGTTTTACCAGTTTAGATCCACCAGCTTCTTCCACTCCGTCTCTCCGCTCTCGCCCCGTTGTCTCCTCCGAAAGTCCCCCCCCCCCGAATAGTCCTCCCTTCAAGCATTCCGAAGGTCCACCGATAATAGCGTAGAACATCCCGCGTCTCACATTTGTCAACCCCTTTTTTTTTTTTTTATGTATAAACCTATTTGTCCGTTTGTTTATTCATGTGTCATGTGTTTTGCATCCTCTTTCCCCCTCCTGACTTGTGTGATCCAGAGACCTTCTATTCTATTCCTGAGTGGCATTCTGGTTGTCGTGGGGGGTTTGCCATGGGTTCCTTGGGGAGGGCTAGCCGACCCAAAGAGTTCCCCAATTCACTTTCCAGATACCACTTGGAATAACGGAAAGGAAGGACTATCTTGTGAATTTCCTTATCTGTTAGTTGCGTCTGCAAAAAAGGGCTCCACCTATCAAAGAATTTTGTTATGCTCTCTTCCCCATCCATGGTAGCTCCTTGGGAGCGGCTTATCCGGGTCCCAATAACTAAATAGGCATAAGCCCTGTAGGACAGGCAACTCAGTTCCCTCTATTTTCGTTAGCAAGATCATTACTTTTTTCCAGTAAGTGGATATCGGCACACAAGCCCATAAGCAGTGTTGCAAATCCGCCCCATCAATGTTGCATTTGGGGCAAGCTGTGAGGTATGGGCTGGCTGCTTTAATTTTGTGAAAGAAGTCAAACGCGTAATACGCCTTGTGAATAATGCGGAACTGAGTTTCCCTCCACTGTTCATTAGTTGTACATTTCCGGACTATCTGATATCCCCTTATAAGTTTATCATGGAGATCGTCCTCCTGGATATTTTTACTCCATTTAAGTATTGAGGATTTTGTGGCCGGAGGGAGAAAGGCGGGGTTGAGGCATGCATAGATTGCCCTGATTGGGTAGCATTTGGCTTGGATCACCAACTCTAGACAAGTGGGTTTCAGAAAAAATTGTGGCGTCCGAGTTTCACTTTTCCAGTAGTGAGTCAGTTGTGAATAATGTAAAAATTGGCTACTGGGAATATGAAAACGATCTCTAAGTATAGCGAAAGAGATTGGTTGGAAGGTTTCAAGGTCAAACGCCTGTGCCATAGTGGATAAGCCCTTGGATTCCCATGTTTTATATACTGCATGGCTTTGTCCTGGGATAAATTGGGGGTTACCCCTCAAGGGGAGGTATCTAGATATGTAAGGGTGGGAGTTAAGTTGTAGTCTAGAGGCCCTCCACGACAGCACCGTATCTCTAATAACGATGTTATGTTTCAATGGCATGGGTAACCTAGATGTTCTAGTGTGAAGGAGAGCTGTGAGGGACCAAGGATTGGCCATAGCTTGTTCCAGGTGCAAGTTAGAGTACTGAGACAGACCAGTTATCCAATCAATTGCATGTCGCAACAAGCAGGATATGTTATATGCTCTAATGTTCGGAATGCCCATTCCCCCTTCCTGCTTGGGTGACATTAGTTGGCGAAAGGGAATACGAGATCTCCTGGACAACCACAGAAATTTAATATAGGCTGTCTCAATTAATTTAATGTCCTTGTGTTTTAGCATTACAGGTATGGTTTGTAACGGATATAGGAGTTTTGGGAAGCTGATCATTTTTATCAGGTGACTTCTACCGAACAGCGATAGCGGGAGTGAAGCCCATTTTTTCAATTCCGTCGTTATTTTTGTAAATAGGGGTTGATAATTTAGATGATATAAACTAGATGGGTATTTACCTATTTTTATTCCCAGATAAGTGATGTTATCTTTAGCCAGCCGAAATCCTGCTTTATGGATCTCTGGCAGAGATGCTCTATTCAGAAGAAGTATTTCGCTCTTGTCTATATTTACCCTGTAACCTGACAGCTTCCCAAAGTGTTGTAGGGATGATTGGATAATTGGAATGTCCTGCTCCACATCTGATGTAAACAGGAGATCATGTGTTCATTTTAAACACCTAATCATATGCACAGGAACTTAAAAAATGGGTATTGCCTTAGCCCATGATTGAATAAATAAACTAAATAAACATGTTAAAAAGTTGCTTAACAATTTAACCCCAAAAATGTAGCTGACAGCAATTATTTTAGTAGAGAGAAAAATATCAGATAGGGAAGCCACCTAGTGACAGACAAAAACACTGATTTTACAAATCATAATGGCTGAAACATGAATAAGATATATAATTATACTATAAAGAACCACTATAAAAATAATGGTAACTACAGCATACAATGATTTTTTGCTTTTCATGGTTCTTAATATTTTCTCCATATTTAAAGTGAAACTAGAAAAAGCATAATTGTATTACCTGCCATGCAAATATAGAGACACAGAAATCAAAAATATCAATAAAGCATTAGAAATGTAAAAAAAAAATATTCACATGCTGAATGCTACCAATAGATGTTTTAACAAAGTACGGTTATCTTAATACAATTTTTTTGTGATGGTGATTGTTTGGTTTGGCTTTTTTACATCCACAGACCACGTGGTACACTGTGAGTGAAAGATTATAAAAAATGAGATAGGAGGAAATAGAAAAAGGTAGCACTGGTACAAAATGCTAGTAGAAAAAAATTGATTGATTGATTGATTGATTGATCACCCACATGTTGAACTCTTTTACAGAGTTTGTCAATCATTCATACGATTATGAGTTTTATCATTAATAGCTTACATCCATAATTTCATATATATGTTATATATGAAAACACTGGAGTAGTATTAAATCTACAAGCTGACTTTATGTAGAACTATAAATAAAAAAACACTAGTGAAATGTGTCATATGCTAGCGAGCTATATAATTTGTGCCAGACAAGTCTCTTCCCTGTTAACTTTACTGCTGTGCTAACAACCTGTGTTCTCGTTTTCCCTTTTCACACTGTCAGTCTGAAAATAATGAACATTTCAAATTTAATCAAATTGTTAGCTTTATGAATCCATATTATTTTATCATGCATTTGTAAATTGCAGCTTATAAGGAAATAAATAACCCTTACATAAATTATGAGATAAGCTCAAAGTGCATGTAAACCCTTCTACATGGCTCTAGGTATTAAGGTTGGGAACATAAATACTAAACAATCTATCCATAAATCCGGTCTGTTGGTAGGGATAAGCTTCAGTGCGTCACATGTACCAGGGTCATCATTGCTGTTTATTCCAGTATTATACTGTGTTATAAAATAATGTTTAATTGGATATATACAAAAATATTTTTGTTCAATTTCAGTAGAGGGGCTGCTATCAATTACTGAGCTGGAGCCACCCCATCAGGTGTTCCTGTCTATGACATGGGCACCTTGGACTGTAGGGAACAGAGGACACTGTGCATTATCCAGCAGAGCATGGACAACAGAAATAAGGAAGTAAAACTAACTGGCAGGATCGCTAGTTATTTTCTTGCTACTAGAATGATTTTACATAACACAAATAAGCAAATAAAACAAATTTTCATTGGAAGCCATCTGGCTATTGTAATTCCCAGGGTGGGTCACTTTTTTTAAACAGCATTCATCTTCTGTGCTGTTGCAATGTCACTGGACAGTGCAGATAAAGATAAAAGGTACAGAGTCAGGGAAAGTGTGTCTGTACCATGTGAACATTGTGACAAATCACAATAAACAATAGCGGCAATTAGCAGCTCACTCTCCCTCTCCACTCACACATTGAATGGAGAGCTTCCTGATCACTGGCCAGTACTGATGCCATCTAGAACCAGTGTCATCCAGTACCGGTGTCATCCACTGCTATTGCCAGCCAGTCCAAAAACAAATGAATTAGAAGTTTGTAAAAAAAACAAAAAACACATTTGATTTACTGTTTTCATTCCTCTTACTAACCTTGGGTTGTATACTATCCAAAAGGGGTAATTTTGGGGTTGTTTGCACTTTTCAGTCATTTTAAGGCCTTAAGAAAAAAGAAAAGCAGTGTTAGGTTTGATACATGATCTAAATGTTAGGTTTGATCTAAATGTTAGGTTTGATACATTTCAAATATATATATACCATAGTTTGAAGACTCAATTACTTTCACACAGTGCATATAATATACACTTATTTGGACTTTTACCAAAGAAAAGTAGTAGTATACATTTGGCTTTAATTTGTTAAGCAAGATTTTTTTATTTGATGTTTTATAATGGAAAGTAAGAAAACTTTGTTTTTTCAAAATGTTCTTTCTTTTTTCCTTTATATAGTAAACATTATAAATTCCAGTTGTTATCAAATATCACCAAAATAAATCTCTGTCTCTAATTATATAAAATTATTTTGGTAATAGTGCTGCGTGACCGAGTAATTGTCAATCACAGCGCTAAAAACTTAAAAATGTCCTAGACAGGAAAGGGGTTTAATATTGCAGTCTTCAAGTGGTTAATGAAGAAAAAGCTTTGGGGTTTACTGATACTTTAACTGATCCTCAGTCTAATTTATGAGCTCTTTATTAAGACTTTTTTGCAGAATTTTGCTTTTAAGAATATTAAAAAAAAATGTTTAGGTCCATTAATATCTGGAAGTTGAATTTTAGGTAAGGACAATTGACTTTTGAGTTGTTATATTAACCACTTCAGGACCTGCATGTTTAACCTCCTCCATTACCAGGACAATTTTCAGTTTTCAGTACTGTGATAGTGTGACTGAGAATTGTTACGCAACACTGTGCCCAAATTAATTTTGTACATTTAAAAAAACAGTTAGCTCTTTCTTTGGGTGGTATTTAACCACTCAAAGACCATGGCGTTAAACCCCCTTCCTGGCCAGGCCATTATTTGGGGGCAGATAGAGCTTTCTTTTGGTGGTATTTAATCACCACCAGGGTTTTTTATTTTTTACTATATAACAAAAAGTGTACCCTAAATTTAAAAAAAAAACCTCTTTCCCTATGAAATGTTATGAAACATTTATTATCACCTCAATTTTTTGCTAAAATATAAAAGACAGGCCTCCCGTCAGGTAAATAGACACCAAAACATGTCAAGCCTTAAAACTGCATGCGCCCACGAAATCGCGGAAAGCGACCACGCCCAAAATTGGCCATAGGCGACGCTTTAAAAGCTTTTACCGCTCATTAGTTTAGTGTTATCAGTAATTAATGGCCCTAAAATTATTGCTCTCACTCCAACGTTTGCGGCGATATGTAACAGGTGCGGCACAATAGGCGCGACCCGACGCATATTTGACTGTGAATGTGGGGGGGGCGGGGGACTTTTTTTTTAAATTGTGTTTTTTTAAAAATTTTTATTTGTGACTATTTTTTTAAAGCCTCTTTATTTTTTTATGCTTTATTTATTTTAACTTTTTTTTTTACACTTAACTTTATTGCTATCACATAAAGGGCTAAGAAATCGCCTGTGTGATAGCCAATTCACATAACAGGTCCTCTTTATGGAGACATCAGGGGTCTCCAATGTCACCTGGGGACCCCCAGAGAAGCTGATGATGCAGAGATCTACTTCAGCAGCTTCTCACCGGCATCTGTTGCCGGAGAGTGACACTGAATGCGGAAGTGATGTAATATACATCACTTCCTGCATTTGGGGACAGGAGAGGAGATCAACGGAAAGGGAGATCGTGTACTGATCTACCTTTGATCTACACTGACAGAGTCCCAGCCGCACCAGTCCCTGCGGATGTCAGGACCAGCAGCGGCGGTGACGGAGATGGCGGGGGGCGCACACCCGCACCTACTACAAGCGATCTAGAGATGCCCGATCACTTGAATGTAAACAGCCATCGCTGTTTACATTTCTGACAGTTTCCCCACTCATGTGTGCGCTAGGCGCTGCACACGAGCGGGGGGAGGGGAAACCCTCAGAATAGGTGACACCAAAATGATGGACAGTCATTTTGGTGTCACCTCCTCTGAAAAGTCGAGCACTCGGTCATGGACCGAAAGCCTGACAGCTGCACCAGAGAGGAGGGGAACCGGCAGCATACCTTATCCCGCCGGATGAACGTCCCCTCCTCTCTTTGCTGGTGTCCATCACCAAGATGTCTGCTGGCATTTAAGTGTGTGTGACATCATTACACATATGTGTGTGATGGCACCACGTGTATGAGCGATGATGTCACGCGCGTGCATGATGACATCCCCTGGGTGACACCGAGAGGCTACACCAGGTGATATCCTGCCTGGGGAGGTCCTGCTGATTAGCTCTGTGCCTAAAGCTGATGCTCTCAACTGTCACCAGTCCCGTTCATGAGAATCATACAGTTATCATAGAGCTTAAAGTATATTTCCACTTTCGTTGCCAAATTGGGATAACACTTATTTAATATTTGGTACATGTTCCCATTCACATAGCATAAGCGAAAAATAAAAATAGAAAATGCTTCTTGCAGTTTACATTGCTTTTACTTGGCTTAGGGTTTCTTGGCTTCTCTGGGGTTAAAATGTCTACTTGCTTCTCCTTCGTTGTAATGTTAGGAGGGGTTGTCAGGGTTTTTTTTCTAATCTGTAAGTAGAGTTGAACACTGTAAGTAGAGTTGAACACTGCCTGTCCTAATAAAGGGTTAATGGATAAGAACCCTGACTTCTGCATTGTATGTTAATGAAGCTATTAAGAGAAACACAATCCACACAGTTTTGTGGTTTTTCTATAAGGACAATTCACTTTTAAGGTGCTTGGAAAAACTTGGATTCAGCCATTTTGCCTGCTCCAACAAAACATCTAAAAGATAAGAATTTTTTAAATGATTATTATTTTTCCTTCTGCTGTGTGAATAGGGACACATAACACACATATAGTGGGGTTTTCTCACATTTGACAGCAAAAGTGGAAATATATTTTAAAGGCATTTCCCAAGCATGTAAAAGAAAGATATAATGATTTTCCCAAATAGCCCTCAAAGTTACGTAAAAAGGTATGACCATCTGGGACAAAGCTCACATTTTTTATAGGTAAAGTCATGATTAGCATATAACTACAGCTGCCTATATCTCTGAATCTACTGGTCTTCTTTTAAATGGTTTTACAAACACATGCACACAAGCACACATAAACTACTTTTGTACCTTGTGACAAGTTTACTTTCATTTTCTATCCATTAACTAGAATATTGTCCTACTGTTCCACAATATTTTTTTTTCCACAACTAACTACTGCTTAACATCAACACTAAACTGTACCACCTAAACACCATGTAAAACAACATACAGACAATCCTTGGCATACGATTAGGTTACGTTCCAATAAACCCATCGTAAAGTGATCGTATCTCAAACTGAGGAGTTGTATAAACATGAGATACTCAACACTTTATTATCAAATACAGTAGGCTTTTATCCATCTGTAGGTTAATGTAAGTGTTTAACCATGTTTAAGGTAGGCTAAGCTATGATATATACAGTACAATATATACACAACCAAAGAAGCATCTGTGTGCAGTATATACTCTGCTATCGTATATGATTGTAAAGTCAAAAAATTGTAAACCAAACGAACATTACCCGAGGAGAATCTGTAATAGAATCTCAATGTCCCTACTAATAAACAAGTAGGCTTATTAATAAATGTGCAGTAAAAGAAAATTATATTGTATAAGGCTTTGCAATCCTGAGCAACATCAGAAATCACAAATTATTGCACATTGTACAGTTTTCTTTATTTTAGAAAGAAGACAAACTGGCAGAGCACCAATTGTGTTCTGACAATTTTTAACAGCAGCAGTCATGCCAGTCTAAAAATTGAGGAAATCAGTAAAAGATCCAAACAAGAAATGTTTTAGGCGTCGGTGGCCATGTTGCACATAATCTGCCATAGCTGGTCACAGATTTAACATTTGTAGTTTTTTCCCCGTGGCTTTCATCATGATTGCTAGAAATAGTGATTTGACGCAATCGTATGTTGTCAGAAAATGCCAGCAGGTGATTATGGCCTTCCAAGAACATTTACAGTCAGCTCTGGACAAACAGAAGGCACCAGGGACCATAGCAAGCCAAAACCATCATTGATCTGAATACGATTCATTGAGGAGGAAGTGTGTGTAACTGATTGCAGAAAGCCATTTTCAGCCACGCATACATGGTATTTATTGAGAAAACCTTCACAGATGAACAGAAATGACAAAAGAGCATTAAAATAATGTAACTTTCTGTTTCAGCTGATCATTAAAAGCTGATCAAAGTGCTTCCAAGAATATAATTTTGTCTATAATAATGATAATTATCATTTCAATGGCTTCTCTATCCCTGGTCTTGTTTATTGCTGGTTTATCCCCCAAATATACCTTCCATTACTTTTTATCAGTTTATATTAATAGAGCACGTTATCAAGCACTTTGGAAGAATGCACAATTGAGTATGCAAAATGTGTTATTCCCTGCAAAATAAATATCATGATGATAAAAAACATTTATGTGGGATTAAGTATGTTTATATTTCTAGGGGTAGTGGTAAAAGGGGAATGATCTTGGAAACTACTGAAATAAAAATGATATTTCTTTCTTTTATTATTCTACATATCTAAAGGAAAAATGTATCTCATACAGAAAGTCAGAATTCCAAATATCTACATGTAAAGCTGGAATGCATAATGTTGTCACATAGCACATATGCCTTAAATGTTTCTATATTTTAAAACAATGGAAGGTGCGATGCTATTTTTAGATATCTTATATACATCCTGTATATATCAATGCATCACAAATTAATATGTAGAAGACCCACTCCATCCCTAGAGTCTGTATAGTTGGCAGATCAGTAATAAGAACAGGACAAAAGAAGCAGAGTTTTCCCAAAGAAAGGGTCAGCCTCAACCACAACACTACCTCTAATACATCTCATGGAAAGGCGTACTTAAATCTCCAGATGCCAAACCTAGAAAAACAATCTAAGATTAAAACAATTCCCAAAACAGAGTTTGCTTAATATATGAGCATAGTATATCCCATTATACTACATACCTCTGTTGAGCACCTGACAAACACATACAACTGTGTGAATAATAGATTCAGCTCACAGAACTGAATTGATTGACGAACACCTTGACCTTTCATTTTAAAAATGCAGTATATCTACTGGATAAGATTTACAATGTATGTAAATCTATAGACAGCCAACATCAAGTTCAGCTGTTAAAATAAACCTCAGAATTTCACATTATATAAATTATAATTAAGAACATTTATTCCCTGTTTATTTAGAAAAGCAAGTTGCACTATAGCTCCAATTTAATACTATCTGGTAAAAACAAATATATAACACAGGAAAATTGGAATTGCATGTATTTCATTAGAATAAATAGAATATTTGTATACCTCTGTTGTTAAACACAGTAATATGTTGATCCAATAGAGTTATTTTACAGGAAAATCCTAAAGCAAACCTTGCACGTAGTATTTTAATAGAAACTGTATATAACAATGTGTTGTATTAGATAAAAATAAATATATATTTACATATATAGGAATCATTATAGTTTACATGGCATGCAGCTTCTCTATATAGTATAATATGAAATCAATTTTATTTATTTGTATTATAAATTAGAAATGGGCTTGAGTGTGTTGGTTAGTAGGGTTGCATGCTGACTGGGGAATTTTGATTTACCAGTTGACATTTTCTCTTTTTGCTGGTGCACGCACATGGGAGGTCAACAGATGCTTTTGATAAGCTTGGATCTCTTTATTGTTGTTGCATCATGGGGAGAACTCAGGCTACCTTAAAGTAAGCTTGCACTCCGTGTATTAATTGCTTTGCATGTCTTAGTGCCCTTGTTCCCAAACATTTTTGTTTCGATAGTAAATTAGAACAGAGGTGATTTTTGCTGTGTTTTATACTAAGGTTGCTATAGTTATGCTAGATTGCTTATTCTATTTGGCTTGTTTTGGTCTCACTGATCATCCCCCACTGCATGAGGTTAGCAGCTTTTCTGAGCAGAGCTACTATGACTCTTCTCAGATCTCACAAGATGCAGCTTTCCTATTAAAGCAGTGGTATAACTAGGGCCTTAGTTGCTATGAGTCATGGCCTGGGGATAGGTAGTGTTTAATTTAATTCAATACATTATTTCATTTATAGTGACATTAAAATGTTACTTCTGGTACAAAGCATTACAACGTTTTTTTGCAAATGAAAAAGTGTGTTTTTTACAAATGTTGCACATTTTTTTAAGTGACACAAAAAATTACAAACAAGAAAAATGAAAATAAAAATTAAGTTTGAATAATATTGGTATAAAGAAATAAAAAACATTAGAAAAATAATTGCTATGGGGAGAAGTGGAGAAAGGACTTCATTATGGCTGTTTAGGGTTAACTAAGGGTTAATAAGTGGTTTCATAGGAACACATATTATGTAATTATTTTTGTTTTTACTTGTAAGGTTGCTTTAACTGAAGTCATAATGTCACATGCAGTTCAAAGTTCATTACATACACATATATATATATATATTCAGTATATATGAAATATTAAATACAGTGTAATATTGTAATTTGGTATTCACTCAATGACACTTGCATAGAAACAATGCATAGAAAATGCCGAATGCAAAATAACCAGTAATAACAGTAAGGGAGCAGTGGCAGAGGTGAGGACCTTAAAACTATGTTAAAGTTTCTTAGTGTGTGTCTCCTATGCCCAAGGTTCTCTAGTATATTTAAAAATACAGTAATATGCAGCATCAGATCTCACCTTTCATCGGAGCATATTTGTTAAAATGATGAAAAGTACTTTCTGATTGGTTGCTTACCTTTTTCACATATTGTTTATATTGTTTGTATCCAGTGTGGCTAAAGGCATCAAATCCTTGGCATTTTCTGTAAGGAGCTGAGAAAATTGCAGTTTTTGCTGTATCTGGAATGGTATACATTCTTATAATTACTACCACAACATTTATACCTTCTTAGGAAACATAAGACAAAATACGACATGCAGTTTTTATTTTTTATTTTGTTTTCTTATTTGTTTTTTCTATTATTCAAATAAAACATCTGTTACTATGTGCAATACAAGAACATTTAAAGAAATACTATAATGAGAATTTAATAAATCACTCATTTTTTTTTTTCAATTGTGACTTGTTTCTGAATACTGCACTGTACTCTATTATCAAAATTCCACATGTGTAAACAATTAAATTCAAACAATTATACAATATGTGCTTTAAACCACACAAAAAACAAGCTTTAGTGGTGTGTTCAAAGTCTCTTAATATAAAAAAGTAAAAAAAGTCCACTCACAAACGATAATAATGGATCTCACCTGCAGTCACCAGAGAAATATGGCCATCATATTGCAGATGGACCTCATATGCCTTGCAGATCAGTTGTAGCAATGCTCACAAATCTTCACAGCTAAGGGGTTTGTGCCTAACAAAAATGTTTGTGGTTCCAGGAAGCTGGGGGACACTTTTGCATCGAATGGCATTTTGTGTAGGTCTGTTCAAGACTACACAGGAACAGATGAAGCATTTTTTTTCCTGCAGCATGCAAAAAACTGTCAAGATCTCTGAGAGATACGTTGCTTTCCACTTTATAGTGTATGTAAACTCTACAAATGAACATATCTGCTTCCTTTCAGTCTGTTAAAATTACCATTGAAAGTGTCCTGTTATTTTTGTTCCATAAGTGCAAAAAAAATAGCTGTTGATCCTGCCAGAAATCTGACTATTGTTAGCATTGTTCTTAGCTATCTGTGTGAACATGTTAGAGAGAACAGGAGAGGGATGGGTGTTCTGTAATCCAGTCCTAGTGTGACAACGCTGCCCCTCTATAGATATGACAATGCTGCTCCTCTATAGAAACAATATGGTGGGTAAGTGTTGTCACTAGGAGAGGAAGTATGCTACCGGCAGGATCAACAGGTGAGCCTGGAAAAAGAAAACAAATTTAAATACCACATCTAAGGGCTAGTGATGACCTTTACGTTTGAGTGAGCCATGAGTTTGACCTGAATTCAAGTACTTCTCGGTTCAGGAAACCAGCAAACTCATGTGGCCATTCGTTGCTATTACAACCAATTATGCACTTCCTGGCCGTTAAACTGTGGTCATGTCGCGTAGAAGGGCGCATTGCATGTTTTCTTTTATGCCACCCCCTTCCTATAACATTCAGGGTTCCCAGCCTTTAATTAGTGTGAGTAGGAGTAGATAGGAATAGCTGAAAAGAGTGTTCTTTTCAGGGAGAGATAGTTGCTGTTTTAAGGTGCTGCTGACCTGTGAAATATTCATTAAAGGTAGGTGGACTACATAGTCTATACCCCCCATCCAATGTTTACTGTGTTATATTTTGATATATAAATATGAATTGCCGTGTGCTTGGGTTCTATATTTCTGTGTACCCCCTTCTGTGTTTATGGTGCATAGACCCAACAGTTCTTTTTAGAGCTACCTTTTTGTGTGTCAGCAACAACCTCAGTCATTGTTTAGCTCATGCCCCCTGCCCCCCTACACACATGCACACACACACACTTTTTGGGGGGGTTTGTGTTTTATTTCTTCTTACATTCCACATTTTCTTTATACCAGTTCAATTAAAAAAAAAGCCCCACAACAAATATATAGGAATATTAGGGATTTAAGATATGAGTTTGTGGTTTTGTTTTTCAGGGTTGTGTTGAAGTGTTTTAGGTTTCAGTTTTTGTGGGAGTTATCTTTTAATTAAATATAATTTTAGTAGGGACTTTCATTTTTTTCAGGGTCATCAGCCTGACCTTGTTCATCACACAGGCAAAGCTGCCCTTTGTTGGCAGCACATTGCAGTATAATAATATGGTACATTTTAGTGCACCAAATCATCACATTGTAAATTGCACCAGAGCACCAAATCCTCAATCCCCTTATTGCTGTAGCTGCTAAAAAAGTTAGGCAATCGCCTGAATACATCATGTCTGGGAGGCCTATAGGGAGAGGCATAATGCAGTGGATAATGAAGCTTTCCTCATTCTCCACCTCCCAGAAGCAGAGCAGTGCATTTTCCCCAGCAGCTGCAAATGTGCAGTCTTATTCCTCCTTCTCTGCCTTTGCCCAGCAAACTGACTTGTATTTCAGTACACAATTAGTAACTTGATGCAGGAGGTGCTGAGGAATTATTGTTATCAGATGTGGTGGAAGAGAGCACCAGGAGCATTGAAGGAGGTGCAACTGCCATTAATGTTCCTGCAAATGCATCTTACTGCCAAGTGGGCTCGAACCATGAGGAGGGAGGGGATGATGAGATGGCAGACCATACTTTGTTGTCAGAACTTGTAGAGGAGGAAAGTGAGAGAGAGGCAAAACATCATGAGGCAGGATTCCATCCAGGAGCAGTGGGAGTTTGCAAAGGAATGGAGGGAGCAGCTGCCATATTCCACCAGAGGACACTGCCCCATGGGTGAAGGCCACTGCTATCCCCAAGGCCCTTGCACACACTTTCTTAACACATCTGCTGCCAACTGCACCATAGTGGTTTGCAGCCTGTGCCCGCAGCATATGAAGACTTGCAATTGTACCAGTCATTTGGGTACCACATGCATAAGAAGACACATGATTCTTTACCACAAAGCTTGGTGGGAGCAGCACATCAAAGATACAAGTCGGCAGCAAAAGGCATGCACTCCCTTTCCAAGCTCCTTCCTTTCTACCTTTATCACATTCTGCAAGAATCTTGATATGCATCTTCTGCAATATTTGCAGCCTAAAGCGATTGGGATGGAAATCTGACAAGGGATTTGAGAAGCTTACCTTTTGGCATATCAAGCA
Organism: Nanorana parkeri; assembly: GCF_000935625.1. NCBI lineage: Eukaryota > Metazoa > Chordata > Amphibia > Anura > Dicroglossidae > Nanorana > Nanorana parkeri. The sequence goes on along the minus strand of NW_017308187.1, from coordinate 100,032 downwards.
CAGAAGATGGTCAACATCCCAGATAGCAAGCAATTGAGCTGCAAGTTTGAAAATGACTTGCTAAACTATTGCAGAATTGCCACGCTTCACAATTTTGTTGCACAATTACAGAAAGTCTGCATTGCAAGTCTCCAGACCAGCGAGCTTGCAGAGCTCTTGCTAAGACCTGCAGGACTCTTGCTGTAGACTTGCCAAACAAATTTGCTACAAATTCAAAAAGTGTCAACTAGAACTTGTGCTGCAAGTGTTCTGCAAGTCTACAACTTGCCAGGAATGTGTGCAGCAAGTTAACAAAATTACAATTTCACCCTGCCACAAGTTTGTAGCAAGTTATCCTTGCTATCTGGGATGGGGCCACCCAGAGTAGGGCCAAGCGTAGGTTTGAACCTCACCATACATCTCTCCAAGGCAGGTGTCTATTCCTCAGCTGCTGGAGTGGAAGAAAAAATTGTCACTCAATCACCCACATGGCCAGCTTTACAACTGATCCCATTCGAGCTCATGCATGCTGCCTCTTTGCTGTCAGAGAGGGCATACAGTGCAGCAGGCAGTTTTAAGACACTAAGACAAATCTGGCTGGTACTGGTACAAAGTTGAGGACTTTAACTTTATTTATTTATTCCTACAGCATTTAGATCTGTTGTGGCTGCTATTTTTGTTGTTCAATTCTGGCATATTACTGCTAGATGAAAAATAAGGTGTTACAGCAAAAAGTACTTTAAGTTGGTTTTTTCCCATGTTGGCTTTGAAGTTGCATATAAAGGAGACCCCTTTCCCCTCTGAACAGTATTTTTGTTTTTTGCATTGGTACGTGTTCCCAATGGCAGTGCTCAGATCCCCATGCCCTTTTAATTGACTTCAGTAGGATTCATATAAAAGTTCACATAATTTACAATAAGCTTAATAAATGGCCTATGAATTGAACCCAGGCCAATTTGCTTATCTCTACTAAGGACTGGTAAGCTGCAATATATTACATATTTGTTCTTGGTTTTAGATATGGTTTAGATGTTTATCACTTAGTTTTGTGTTGTTTCGTCCCGTTCTTTTTAATGGTCTCTGCATAGCACGAAAAGCACACACTTAGCAATTTAGCATTTGACTTTAAGAAAATAATTAAAGAAAAATAACATTTTAACTTATAAAATAATGAAACATTAAAGCTCCAGCTTTAATACTTTAGGAATAGGAATTTTAAGATATTATATGATAAATCTGAAAAGCAGGAATCATGTGGAGGGCACAAATTGTGTGAGTAATAATAGCAGTGAGATAATTGCTGTATTTGATTCCTTCAATTATAGATTATGAGACTGAGCTACTCTGCTGTCTCTTAGGAAGTGATTATGTGTTCTCTAGCAGAGCAATGCAGTTCATTCTAACAAAGATCATCAGCAGCTTCACAGCTTAACTTGGCTGACTTAGAAAAGGTAGATAGTGACAATGATGTTACTGGATCAGCTTCATTAGGTTAACTAGCAATAAGACTCTGAATGTAAATGGAATAGAAATACCCTTCTGAATCAGATTGAAAATGTCTAATGATGAACTAAGTAGAAGTGTGCCTTTCATGTGCAGAGTAAACTTTTCACACCAAATTATGCCATAAAATAGTCCAAGTGAAGATCTGTTATAGAATGAGACCATTGGAAACCTGTTAGTGTAATGGTCAATTCATTGTAACATTATTTTAATGGCGAAAATTCCAAGCAAACAACCAAGAAATGCATATACTTGCAAATGAGCTCATGCTGCATTTCAGTTGAGACCCCACAAGTGAAATAACCTAATTATGTATGGGGCAGTAACATCAGCAATGATGCCACTTTGAATACACAGTTGAATTGTGTCTTTAATTAAAGTGTCTGTCTAGCCAAAACCTTTTGTTTTAGTACGTATGCAACTTAAACCTCTGTTTTCAACCTGATTGGTTAAACAGCCTGAAAGTATGTGGTGGAAACTCTTCTGCACTGTTTTATATATTACCCTGTATGTGTGCCCTTTTCCCCTTTTGCTAGTTTTAAAAAGATTTGAGCAGCTGCCATATTTTGTTTTTTGGTGCAGACACACACACTGGAGGTCTTCAGTTGCTTTGTTTAGGGAGAAGCATTAGGAGAGTAAAATATACTCCTCCCATTACTTAGACCTGGAGTGTGAAACTGCAGCTGTCACATGTTAGCTCTAAAGCTTGAGAACTGAGCGATGACAAACCGGTGATTCCTCAATTCACTGTCTTCTCCATGCAGAGAGCAGTGAATGCCAGCGCTCACTGGGGGGACAGATAGGGAAGCGGTGGGAATAGCTGGCTCTATTGAGGCAGAGCCAGCTGTCAATCAAGCCTTCCCTGCTGCAGCTTGGCTCTGCGTTGTCAGCATATAGAGGGCAGTAGCCCGATATATGCTTAGTTTGGGTGACAGGAATACATTAGTAAATGTACTCTTATAACCCAAAAGAGAACTGAAGCCAAAAAAAAAGGTTTGGCTTTAGTTCTCTTTTAAGGTAATGTCTGGGCTTCTGGTGTTGAGCTGTGCCTTTTAGGAGGATAGAGATGCCTCCAGGTGAGCCTGTTCTCTGTCTGTGCATTGTTATATATGTCCTACAGTTAGGTAACTCAGATATTGTAGAGTTAGAGGTGCCTTGATGTGGCAGTGTGGCTTCCCTATATATCTGCAGATGTATGTAACTAAAAGCCCTGTTTTTAATCACTAAAAACCCTTTTCCTATGCTGCCAGCACACAAGAACTCTATTCTATAAGTATTCTGGACTTGCAATTAAACTGCAAAGTCACATAAGCAATCAAGAAGATATGAATGAATCTCTGGAGAATAAGACATTGGAAAACAGCTCGTTCTATGAATTTTGATACATGATCCTACTGAAAATGTAATAACCAGCGGAAATCTTCTAGTGCTATCACCACCGGTAATGAATCCGGTATTGCAACATAATTCATTCACTTATTTGTCTCATTTTTTACAACATTTGGCAGGTTTATGGCACCTAAAGGCAACTGTGCCACCCTTTAAATTGGTTCTGATATTTAACAGTGTTTTAGGATTGAGGTTTGTACTGTGAAATTACTTTAGAAAACGACTTGTATAAAAGAAATCTAGAGAACGGAATGCTGTCTCTCTGCATTCATTAATATGCCAGCATGTCATCAAACTGCTGTGTTGTCAGCAGCATCCAAATAAACCTTAATCAGAACACACTGGGGTATATTTACTATGGTTTAATACCCAACTCACTGACTAGTTTTACATAGCACACACTGAACCCACGATGACACTTAGAAGCACTGAAAAGAAGGAATGTTTTGTAGACAACTCTTAAAGTGAAAATCTCATGTATAATGTACGAAATACATTTTGTACTGTTAATATCGAATTGTTATTATAACGTTATCTGAAAATATTATTTATACATTCCATTTTTATGAAAGAGGTTTTCTAAAAAAAAAACAACAGAAAAACATAGTCATAAATTGTATTAACATATTTGGAAGAAGAAGAAGAAGAAGATACGGCAACCACTACCAAACTAAAAAAAAAAAAAAAGTGTCAATCCTCACAATCCTCAAATAAAAGAGACATTACTTAGATTGTGGGCTGCATAGTATAATGTTAGAGTGAGAAATATTTGCAAACATTTAAAACAAAGGACAGAATTAGGATTTACTATTTTAAAACATTATTAAAGGCCTTGCACATGTGTACATGAATGGGTAAATTAGGCAAAATGCATGTTAAGTAAGATGGCATTCCTGGTCCAATGATAGTAAGCTAGTGTTGATTAAAACTATAATAAGAAAATACACCAACATTAGTTTTTGTGCACACAAACAAAATACATACAGTATCTCCAAAATTGCCAATAAAATGTAAAAGATACCATTGTATCCAGTCAATAAATAAAAAATACATATAGACTTCAAAATGTGCACTGGTAAATAAAAAAATACAATAATACCTACAAATGTAAATAGATGACGTAGCAATTACTCATGAATTAACACCAAATAAAATAAAGGCTTAAAATGACAGCTGATTTCTGGCACAACCTTGAAAAGCTCAAGGTTTTTGGGTGCATTCTCTGCAGAGTAGATTAGTGAACTGATGTTCACCAGTTGTTGTTATTATTATTATTATTATTATTATTACACAGGAGTTATGTAGTGACAACAGTTTGCGCAGCGCTTTACAGTATATGGAACAGTTACAATACAAATCAAGACAAGATGGTAGGGAGGAACCTGGAACCTGAACCTGAGAACCTGAGAGCATACAATCTAAAAGGGAGGTACAAATGATACAAAAAGTGGTAGCTGTGTGGGAAAAAATTGAGAAAGTGATAGTTCAGTGGTTAGGTTGAGGCAGGATCAGCATCCTGACTGCAGCTGTGGAGTTTCCAGGCTCATCTTTTCCTGCCTGGAGCACAGGACGTCTACCGTTGCAGTTGCCAGTTGAACAGCCGCGGGCTTAGCAGAACTGGCATCTGTTCCAAAAGCATTTTCCAAAAGGAGAAGGGGAGGACCAGAAGGAGGTTAAAAGTGAGGGACACTGTGTTCTCTGCATAGGAGATCTGCAGTCTCGTCCTACTCTCTATCCTTACCAATTGCAGAATTGAGGGCTCCCAGAAAAGGCAGATCCACCTAAGCAGCTGGGCAAACAGCCAATTTAGTTTGCCTGTTTGCCAAATAGTGAACGATCAGAGTTCAGGTGTAACCCTGGATTGGCTCTGGAACAGGACCTGGAAACCCATCCTGAGCGGGTGATTTTGCCAAACTTGATTTTGCAATGTCAAAACATATCTCAAATTCTGACATGCTAACTGCTAGGCAACAATTGTCTACAAAAAAACTAAGTGCTACGCTACCCCTAGCACTAACCCTAATAAACCTTTGTTTATAAACAAAGTCATGTGACCAGGGCCGGCGCTAGGCAAACTAGGCAGCCATCTAGGGTGCACTGCCATCTAGGGTGCAGCCTCGACCAGTGACTTCCTCGCCAGGGGGGTGGTGGCGGCCACGGGCTAGGGATGCACCCCAATACTGGCCCTTTACATTTTGTATTAGATTCAGCCACTGGAGACCTCACGGCAGCCTTCTGGGGACCTTGTGGTGCCTATTTACAGCTGCACATCTCCTTACTGGGGAACCCCGCCACCCCTGAGACCCCACACAGCCCTCTTAGCTAGTTGCCATTTGACCTTAATGTATAAAGTATTGCTGGGATTTGTAGTCCTCTATAGCTGGTGCCATTCTGCATTCCTATATAATGTATTCCTGGGATTTGTAGACCCTCTACAGCTTGAAGTCAAAAGGAGAACTATCAGGATAGCAGCAGGGGAGTAGTGTGAGGCTCTAGAGACTGCAGGTAGTGTGTGTCAGAGTGTCAGGGTGCAGGGGAGGGGGTTACACATTATTGGGTTAGGGGGGTGCAATACTTGCCTTGCCCCGGGCACTGACAAACCACACTATGCCAGTGCTTATATAATTCAGTATTTGGACTGGAAATCATGTTTTTTTTAATATTGGGCCACATGGGGGAATTAGGGGCTTCAAGTAGCTGGTCTTGACTAGGGCACAAAATAGTCTAGCACCAGCCCTGCATGTGACAGCACTGATGTGGAGATTACATGGTTTTATTGGTAAACAAACCCATTCCGAACCAGCACTAAGAGACAATAGTGAGAAAAAGGTAGAGCTTTTGTCCATATCCTATGGATCAATCAGATTTCCTTGTTCATTTGCACAGACAATAAAAAATGATTTCTGAATGACCACTATGGACAACAAAGCCAGTTGCCATCTTTTCTACCTTTAACCACGTCCGGGCCGCAATACGTCTATAGACGGCGCCCCGTTAAAGTGGTTAAAACAAGAACACACCTCCCTCCACCCCCCGCCACGCCCGCCAGACGCTTCCCCGAGCACCGCTGTTCCTATGTGGCGCCCGGGAGCGGCTCGGCGGGTCTCCCCGCAGTGATCGGAGAGAGATTCAGCAGCTTCCAGCCGCTGGTCTCTCCTTCGATCACTGGACCCGGAAGTGATGTGTATTACATCACTTCCGGTGTCACTCTTACAGTCTCCGGCTCTTAGAGCCAAGAGATGAAGCTGGGGAAACAGATCTCTGCTTCCTCCGCTTCTTTGGGGTCCCTATGTGATATTAGTGGTCTGAAGGACCCCTGATGTCTCCATAAAGAGGACCTGTCACACCCTATCTGCTATTACATATGGTGCTTGCTAGCTCCCTATGTGATAGCAATAGGGTTAGTGTAAAAAGTGTTTAAAAACTATAAAAAATGTAAAGTAACATATAAGAAAAATTAAAAAATGCAAAAAAAATGTTTTTAAGTCTCCCGCCCCCCACGTGCACGCACATACACATGCAAACACGCGTCGGTGCGCCTACGTGCAAAAACCACAATTGCGCTACACAAGTTACATATCGCCGTGAACGTTGGAGTGAGAGCAATAATTCTAGGGCCATCAATCACTGTTAGCACTAAACTGATGAGCGGTAAAAGCGTTTAAAGTGTTCCCTATGGGAAATTTGGGGTATTGACTTTTTTTGCGTCTTCACGGGCGTACGCAATTTTAAGGCTTGACATGTTTGGTATCTATTTACCCGGCGTGACCCCGTCTTTCATATTTTACCAAAAAATTGGGTATTATATTATGTTTCTGTGCACTAATTTTTAATTTAGTTTATTCTTTCCTAAAAATACTGGTTTGATAAACATTTGTGCAAAAACCATGTGACATAAAAAATTGCAACTAGCATTTTTTTCATTCTACAGAGCCTCTGCTTTCAGAACATATATTATTGTTTGGGGGTCTGAAGCAGTTTTCTAGCCAAAAATTGATATTTTATCATGTGTGAGCAAATAGTAAGAAAATGCTCCGGACTGTAAATGGTTAATGTTAGGCCAGTGCAGAAACAAAAAGTAAACAGTGGTGGCATAGTCTAAGCAGCCCCTTACAGCATTATTTAGCATTGGCACAGGTTATCAGAAGAGTTCAGTGGTTACAACGGAAAATGATAATAGACTGCCCTGCACTATTATAGAAAAGCTACCATTTTAGTAGACCAGACTGCACAATTTGTTAATAGACCTTTAACCAGTTGACATCCGCGGTGTTAAACCCCCTTCCCATCCAGGCCATTTTTCAGTATTCAGCGCTGCGGTACTTTAGCTGACATTTATTCCGTCATGCAGCGCTGTACTGAAATGAATTTTATACCCTTTTTTGGGGACAGATAGAGCTTTCTTTTGGTGGTATAGGGGCACATATAGGCGATCGGCGGGCTATGGACCCGCTGATCGCCTATATGTGTGACACCCGGTACCGGGTGTGTGCATTGTCGGATCTTTTCTGCCCGTGCGTGCCCGCTAGGGGGCGCGCGCGAGCAGAAAAAAATTGCAGATGCAGCAGTGCCGTCCGTCCGTTTTTCTACTACGGGCGGACGGCAAGAGGTTAATAAAACAAATACTCTGCCTTTGTTGTGTATGGTTTTTTAAGGCCCTTAAGATGTTATAGAATGGATTTATAAAGTAAAGTTAATTTATGTTCTCATTAACACTCCAATGACTCCCAGAAGACTAGCAAAGACTTAGTTATATTGCTTTCTGAAAAGGGTCTAAACTTTAATAAAATTGTACTAATCTCTAATAGAAGTAGATGCTTTATACTCTTTCATTCTGTACTTAATACTAAGATAAATGCATTACAACCTTTTTTATTAGTTTTATGTGAGCTATGATATTTTTGTAGCACTTTGCCGATCGAAACCCGACAAGACACAATATAAAAGCAGAGAAAAGCAGAAAAACAGTAGAGAATTTTAGAAAATGTCTGCTGTTATCATATTTGATGAAATGCAGCATTTAATATAATTGGTTATATTAATGAATTAGGCCAGTCATACAATATTCAGGTTATACTAGCAATGTACCTGATTTAAGCATTTTTGCAAATTATCAGGTAGTGTAATGGATAAAGCTGAAGTTTAATCTACTAATATTTTGCCTTTCCTAGTTCCTTCCTCCACCATCACCAGCATGCTTTTTCAAATAAAGTTTTTCCGTTTTATTATATACCTTATTTTAGATCCAGTGATGTAATCACTGGACCTCTTTACTTCTCTATGCAATGCAGGCATGGCTTTTGGGAGTGGCCAGCAGGGTGCTGTATATAGCTTCCTAAAAACATCACAGGAGCCTGCCTAAGTACTCGTCTCAAGAGTCCTCAGCCTTGATGCAAGCAGTGGGCTGGCTGTTGGGAGATGTAATGCAAAAATCAAAATGCCTTGATGGGTGGATGTCAGTCTGGAGGAGTAGGCATTTCTACTCAGACTGTATTTGCATACAGACTGCCTTAAATAATGCCCTCATGAGATGCTGAGCCTCCAGGATTGAAAGAACTGTAATTTAATGAAGAAATTGGGCAGGCCAAGGCTGGGGAGGAAAAAAATGAGATGAGCTCTATCTGACTTGGAGCTTTGAAAAGCTGACTGTGCGCAGTGAAATCAAAGAAATCAAGTTCAGTGCAGCAGTCTATAGAATTGTGCAAGACTGAATGTAAGGTTGGAGTTCATCTTTAACATAGTGATGAGGAGTGCCTATTTGAGGTGAATGTACTTAATATTGGCTGAAAACATATTTCAGATGTGTTTCAAAACCTCTATGATAAGATAAAAAAATGACTTAAGTAGGGTACACACGGTACAAATTTCAGCTGAAATTGCACAGTGGGTGCCATTGTCGGCACCCTTACAACGGCAGCCCTCGATCCGATGATCAAAAAGAACCAGTTGGAAAATTCTCGCCCAAACAGAGCTTGTAGCCTGTTTGTATCAACTACTATATCTATTACAGGTATTCTGCCAGTTGTCACTGTCAGAATACATTAAAACAGTAAGGGATTAGTCCACGGATGCTTGTAAGTCTTGATGGAGGAATCTGTTTGGGTTGAAGAAAAAAATAGGCATGTGTATACCCAACTTTAGGATAAGAATCAGTGGAGTTGGGTCTGAACAGCCCTAGTGATCCCTGTCAGGTGTTTGTTAAACACCTGACAGGGATCTGATTTGTTAAAGTGTGAAGGGAAGTGTACCGGGTTAACTGCAACACACTATCATATGGAAGAGAAAAAAACAGAGCTTTTTCTTTAAAGTATCAGACTGTATGCAATCTTAACACGTAAATGTAATTTTAAAAGCCATTTTCAATCTTTTTAAATATATAGTTTATAAAACCCGGTCCCACTCATTATCCCTACTGCTCCCAAACCTCCATCCTCCCCTTTTTTTCTTCCTCAATCTTTTTACCACTGTTGTATGACTACCCCTACATCTTTCTTTACCTTTCATGTCTTCATAATACCCTGTTCCCTTTTTACTTCTAACTGATACTTTACTGTAAAACAAAAATTACCAATGATGAGAGTTTTTTGTTTTACCCAACACACCAGAACAACATGTAAGACACCCACAATGTTGTCCTTCACAATGCGCTCCCTCTTGAACCTTAGTGAACCATAACTTATCAGCTCTTACTATTCTTTTCTGAGTAACCAAGACTTCTATACCTTTTACAAAGATGATGATCTATTGAATATAAGATAGGGAATTGCCACGCTACTGCACATGTACGGGTCCCACTCTTCCGGGTTGCCATGCGCACGCAAAGGAACGTGGCGCACAGGACGTGACAAGTCGATCCCTAATGGATGGCCCTATTTAAACTGGCTGGCCCAATGGGTCAGTGCTGAAAGGTCTTTCAGCTTGTGTTCCTGTGTTGCAGTCCGTTTGATTACCCGTTGTCTTGACCCGGATTTGTTTGACTACGCTTGATTTCTGCCTACTCTTGACCTCTGCTTGTTTTCTGGATTCATTTCTGTATTCTCCCCTGGTACCATGCTGACCGTCTGGCTTTGACCCCTGGCTTTTTTTTTACTTCGCTCCAGTTCCTGCAGCAGACCACGCTGACATCTCAGCTGAACATCAGCCCTGCTCATCCTCCCAGGGACCCAGTTGCTGGACTTCTACCAGGCACCATGTCTGTACACCTTGGCACCCATGCTTCTCTCTGTCTACTCGCTCCCTGTCCCCACATTCAGGGGTGAGACAAGAGCTGCAAGGGAGGCCTCCTCAGCTAATTGGTCCTCCACCAGGTACGTGATAAAGACGTGTGAGAGAGCATATAGTGTCTGAAAATAATTCACATTGGCCTATGGTGAAATACTGTACTACTAACTCTAGACATGTATGTGCTAACATCTAAATGTTTGTATGCTATCTCTGTTATGTTACTTGTTACTTATAAGTGAATTTAAAAAAAATAATAATGCCTGGTAATTCTGCCATGAAGATCCTTGTTCAGGCAACCTGTGTTATGGCAAGACAATGTTCTGGTCCTGTCAACTAATTGCTCCCCTCCTTTGTCACCATGCCACCTGTGGTTCTGCTGGAGACTAGATGTGACTGTGTTGATGCTCTTAGTACGGGTATGTTTATATCTATATTAAATCCCAATTCAACCTTCTTTGTTTATATTTGTAATGCATTCAGGCTAATCATTTTAATAGGTATATGGGATTTAGTTATTGGTTTATATTTATTTTAAATATTTATAATTTGCACAAACATGGGCAAAAAGTTTCACAGCAACTCAAACAAACTACACATTGTATGACTATTAAAAGTACCACAGAAATTACAGACAGCAAGATGAATGTTCAACGCACCAGAAGAAATGGAAAAGGAGAGAAATAGACTAAATATTATTAGGCTAAGCACATAGAGTGTTCAGATTTAATAAGCAGCTAGACAAATATCAGCATACATCCAGAAGGCATAGCACAGTGCAAAACAATTTGATAGAAAGGAAGGATTTAGAAATACAAATGTTATCAAGTCATTTCCCAGATAAGGAAGAAAAAAGTTGGCTATAGAATAAAGAAAAATATATATAGAAAAAGAAAGATACTGAAAAACCTAGTAGGCATACTGCAATAAATAGTATACTTTACAAAACAGGTATTATGTTATTGCCAGTAGCGTTAGAACTTATCTTGGTTGATTTTGGTTTACAGTTTGCAGGCTCACTAACGTTTTGTACTCATTTAGTTTTTCTAAGGCTGGCCATACTTACTGGCCTTTGTTTCATAAGAGAACTACCAGAACTGCCAAAATCTGCCCATGGCCATGGTGGATAAAATGCATGCCCACTGAACATTTTATGTCCTTTTCTCCATGTATATAAACTATACTATAATGACTTGTGAGACCCTGCAAAACTCTATTACATCATCATTTAGCTACAAGTGCATTATCAATGCATAATTCTCCCTATGCAGCTGTAGCTTTCCTGTCCTTCTGGTGTTCTTCCACAACACCAACGTTATCATACCTTCTAAAGGGGATTTGGAAATAAAGCATTAGCACCCTTTTAAAGGCTACCATGGCTAACCTCATACTGAAATCTATGGCTTCTGTTCCATTAGCTTCAATCTTTTCTGAGTCACTGTTCCAGAATGAGCATGCAGCTAGTAAAATCAGAGGGAAGTCAAACTTATCTGCACACCCATTCCGGGTCTGGAATTAGGAAAATATTACAGTCACTGGGTCCATATTCAAGATAAAAATTTCTAGATTTAAACCAGCAATGGCAGCCTACATGTTTGTCAGTGTGTGAAAGGAAGAAGGGAGGATGTCTTTTATTTTTTTGTTTATTCGTTTAAAATCATAATTTAACTAATGATAAAATAATAAAAAATGGCAACACTATATCCTATAACATAACTTTACATTACATACCACATAGGTTTTTGCTATTGTTATCACATATACTGTAGTTTGAAATCAGTGTGAACCAACAAAAAGTGTTTTACTAGCAGTAGTTTATGAAATTCAAAAGGGGTTTAGAAGCTCTATGGTCAGATTAAAAGAAAAATCATCCTCTTCATTATAGTTCCTGGTTCAGCTGAATTGATTATGCTATCTGAAGGATCTTGCAGTGAATCTCATCTAGCTAATGTTAAAATTAATTTGCAAAAGTCTGCAAATCCTCTGTTGACTGGCAGTCATCAACTTTTATATCTGTTGCCACATAATTTGACAGAATTGTATTCATGGAATATTTCATTCTAACCTACATTTGTATACAACACTATAAATGACAGACCCACAGCAATTTGGTATCAAATCCCTCAAAATGAACATATTTAGGTGCATCTGTATTTATAGTGTCTGACTAAAAAAACTAAAAAAACTTTCTGTTAATGATCTCCCAAAAGATCCCCCTGGCAGATATGCAAATAAAAAAGGTTGCTCCTGTATCGTAAATCAATGAGACAATGGGGTTGATTTACTAACCTAAACACACACACACACCAGGTGTGTGTGATTTTCACACAGTAAAACGTATTTATCAACCAAAAAGTCTCTAAAAGCATATTTCCACTAATGCCATATATGGAAAAATCATGCACATGATGCATATATAATGCTGCTTCACAGTTTAGACAAAAATGGTTAGCTCATGCATTTACATTCCTGCATTCATCAACGCAAGCAACATAACATAGAGCTAATTTACACCACATTACCTTGCAATTCATTGCAGGGCTTTGAACAACACACCTGCTGGGTGTGTACACACTACAAAGGTGTTTCCATTCCTCCCATAGATCATGCTGGGAGGGAACACACTACAGAGGTGTATACACGTTCGTGGTGTGTTTAAAAGGTTAGTAAATCAACCCCAATAGGTCGAAATCTGTCTTCTCTAGGAATGTACAACATCAGTGTTTTGTGCATTCATACAGTGCTCGACTGATTATAATACCAGCATGCCGTACAATGACAATTACTAATAGTTAAGTGCAACGAGGTGTATACTACCTCCTGCAGCTCTCTCTTTTGTTTGCAATGTACAGTTACACTGAACGCTGACAGTATAGCCTTAGCTATACTTCTGTCACCCGACAGGAGAGATACAGGTCTCCTAAAAAGCAGCCTTACTGCTCGCCCCTCCTCTCCCATCCCTTCACAGAAAGCTTTGTATTTTTTTTAATGGGTTAACAGTATACAATACTTTCTGTTATTAAGCTAGGCAAGACAAGGAGTGGGCAGTGCAACTGTAAATTACTCCTCTGCTACAGTGTAGAAGACCTGAAGGTCTAGTGTAAGAGTGTCAAAAGTATAGCGATAGCTATACTATCAGCGCTTATTGTAGAAAAGAGAGAGATGCAGGAGGAGTCATACACCTAGCTGCAATTAACTATTAGTAACCCAGCAGATTTGAAATTCAGATATTCTTCCTAGAGTTCTTATTTAAATTATTCAAATGATATCACTCAAAGTATGTGATTGCACATGCAGAATCACGTGCATACAAGCAATAGGCTGAACATGATGGACCTGTGTCTTTATTCAACCTCAAATACTATGTAACTATGTAAAGTATGTGATACATGGCAGCTTTTCTCAACCAGGGTGCTGTGGCACACTGGAGTGCCTTCTGGCCTCCTCATGGGTGCCTCAAGATTTTGTGGTACTGGGACTGTGATGTGAAGGATGGAATGAAGAATGATGTGAAGGGGCTTCTGATGTAAGGGAGGACTCTGATGTGAAAGGGGAACTCTGATATGAAAGTAGGGGCTCCTGATGTAAAAGAGGGCTCCTGATGCAAAAGGTGACATTGATGTGAAGGGGTGAGAACCTTCATTTGAAGGGGACACTTCGATGTGAAGGGGAAAAACCACTTTGTTGTCTTTGCGTGGGGTCCCCCTTAAAATCGATGACATTTTAGACATAGTATTTGAAGGTTAAGGTAGGTAGTATTTGAAGGTAGGTTGAATAAAGAAAAAGGTCCATCAAGTACAACATTTGTGTGTCTGTGTGTGTTTGTGCATGCGTGCATGTGTGTAAATGAGTCCCTGTGTGGTCTTAGTTTTTAAGAATTCCCATAACACCGTATGTTACGGTCTCTTAGGATGGTATCTAATACATTTTTGAATGAATCAATTTTCTCTGCTGATACTATTGCTTGTAGCAGAGAGTTCCAAAACTTAACCACTCTGACTAAAAAGAATCCCCATATGCCCTGTGTGGTTAAATCTTTTCTCCACCAATTTTAGACTGGAGTGCCTTGAGATTTTGCATACTTTTAAAAGGTGTCTTGACCCCAAAAAAAAGTTGAGAAATGCTGATACATGGTATAGTAATAGGTAAAAATAACTCTCTAACAATGGAATTGGGCTTTAATTACAAGATGGGTGGTTTGATTAACTCATTTAAAGGCATTTTTAGGTTTGATGTGTGGAAAAAAAACAAAGTAGTTCAGCGGAATTAACTGTACAGTCTCCACTGACTTCTAAAATAGATTATTTTTTTGTGATTGTGAAAGTGATGTCTTAATCTTCAGTGGTGGGAGCAGATGCTGACAATCCCTGGAAGGATGAACAGTATTTAAAATGCAGTGTAAACTCATTTCTGGCTGTACTTTCAAACAGAAATATGTGTCTTTGATAGACTCCTGAGGCAAGTGAATTCAAACAGTGTGAGTGGCTGGCTAAAACACTAAAATCCTAATTGGTAGTTACTCATGGCTTATTGATGAACGGTAGCTGCACAGCACAAGATGTTACATGAATTATAGAGAAGACACAGGGGAATACCGTATAACCATGTTTCCAAAACAGACAGACACAGTTTGTCTGTTATGCAGGATTCTTAAAGTACACAGTCGATTCAAAGTTAACTGGTTCAGTTGGTAGGGGGACACAGACATGTTTCTATATTTATGTTTTATTTTGGAACTGGTCCAGTTAATTCTCAAGGGAACACCACATGAGATTATATGTAGTTTTAATGAGGATACAGGTGAAATGAGTTCCAAAATTCACTCAGGGAGTTTTTTAATGGCATGATGAAAACTTCTTAATACTATGAAGAAGAAATAGAGGACTTTAGTTATAGCACCCAAGAAAGTTCTATTGCACAAAAAGATTTGTTTGTATAAAAAAACAAATGTTATCATTACAAAATCATATAAACATAATAATAATGTATTTATTTATTTATAAAATATGTTAAAAACATATAAATTATTTACAGTCATTTTTTGAGACCATTACAATATTCAGCATATTACATTTATTATTCCCTTAAAAGGTTGACACTTTTCGCAGATTCTTTCCACTTCTTCAGGACTGTAATAGAAAATACTTGCTCAGCACTTGTCTGTATATTTGTTGGAAATAATACATTTATTGGTTCTTGTTGCAAAGCATGGATCAATTTTAACATATTCTTGCTACATAATAATGATTATAATTATATCATAAATATGTACTACACCTTTACAATCAATTAACGTAAAGGTCTAAATTCATATATTGAACATTCCCTATAACTGAGCAAACAAAATCCTCCTCCTTATAAACCAAAATCATTGTGGAAAATAGATCATTCTTAGTGCTATATTTAAGTCTTCTGTTTCTTCTTGATAATTATAACATGATAGCAACTTAAGAATACAAAATTGATTTGGCTATGCTCACCCCCTTTTTTGTAGGTTTAAAATGATGAAAACATCTACAATATAAAAAAAATTAAAACAACCAATCAGATTTAGAGAAAAAAAACTGTGAGGGTTGTAACTCGTGATCGCCTTCTGAAAATGCTAATATATTTTTTAAGACACAGGTCCAATACCAGAATGATGTCAATGTGAAGTCAGGGCTCCTGATCTTCATACTTCCTCCAGGTCAGTGATTCATAAAGTACTGACAGAGGTAACAGCTCAGCAACTAGCATTTTCACTTGGTAGGGTCAACAATCGATCCTACTTGGAATATCTTATGGTTAAAACACTTTCATGTGGTTTTTTTTGTCTATTTGCTTTCGAGGAAATTTCTGTTTACTTCCTGTATTGGATAAAGGGGAAAACACCTCCCAAACTGTTGTCTAATGTCATGTATACCCATTGGACTTTGACTGACATTTTTCCCATCATGCAACACTGTACTGAAATGAATTTTATACCAATTTTTGGGGACCACCACTGCAGTTTTTATTTTTTACTATATTAAGGAAAAATTACTGAAAAGTTTGAAAAAAAATATTTTTTTTTACATTATGTTAGGAAACAATTATTATTACCCAATTTTTTTGGTAAAATATAAAAGACAGGGTCACATCAGGTAAATAGACACCAAACATGTCAAGCTTTAAAATTGCACGCACCCGCGAAATCGCAAGAAACTACCATACCCAAAATTGACCACAGGCGATGCTTTAAAAGCTTTTACCGCTCATCAATTTAGTGTTATCGGTGATTAATGGCCCTTAAATTATTGCTCTTCATCAGCTTCTCTCCAGCGTCTGAGAGTGACACAAGAATGCGGAAGTGATGTACTTTACATTACTTCTGCATTCTGACAGCGGAGAGCTGACCGGAGGGAGATTGTGTACCGATCTCCCTCTGATCCCCTGACACAGAGCCAATATGCTGGTCCCGGGCTCACACCCGGCACAGCGGAGCCCGGGGACAGCGGGAGGGGGGGCCGCGGAGGGGGGGCGCAGAATGGCACCTTATACAAGCGATCCGCAGGCTCTATGTTAACAGGTATCGCTGCCTGTTTTTAAATTTAGGCAGTTTCCCTGAATTGGGTCCTGGCGGGACGTTTTGGGTCCTGGCGGGATGTTTATATACGCCCTCTCAGATCTAGAAAGTTCCAGGCCGGACGTATTTTTACAACGGGCGGCCAGGAGGCAGTTAAAGCAACAAGATAAATGTGGACCGATTTCTGACTCATTGCCATAGGTAGGAAAGTAAAACTGTAGGCAATGCCTTTTGAGTTGCTAGCTAAATACATTATAAGGTGCAAGTTGAAAACACTTGGAGGGGAATTTATCTAAACTGGAGCAGACAAAATCTGCAGCAGTTGCCCAAAGTAACCAATCAGCGTCTATCTTTCATGCCGAAGGCAGCCGTGTGAATAACCAACCCGAAGTGAAGTAAGTGAAAAATAAACTGCGCTCCTGGATTAAACTAAATTAAATAGATAAATAAATAAACCTAAAGCAGCTATGAAGTGAAAGGAGAAAATTCTCCTTAGAATGAACGAAAAGTTTATGACTAAGCGCTAAAGGTAAGTATTAATAGGTTAAGTGAATAAATATAAGTGAATTATAAAAGTGTTCAATAAGCACAACCTGTAAAGATTAAATTAATTGTTAAATGGTGTTGTAAATGACAATAAAGATCTTGAATTAATAATAGCAAAAGAACTTTGAGAATTTAAACACCAGATAGTAAAAATGGCATAAGTGCAAACTGAACGTGACAAACTAAGATGATAATACATAAAAAGACAACTTATTAAAAATGTGTTACATTAAACCATCGATCGATATAATGTAACAAAGATCGTGGTAACCACTAAGTACCAAACCAGAGTGGTTACAATCAAATCAGCAAACTGTAATGTGCAAAAAACAAGAAGATCATGACAGTCAATCAAACAAATGATCGACAGTTTAAGGAAATCTTCAAGCTGAAGAATGGCAGTCTTGCAATGAAAATATCAGGTAGGAAAAAATTGTTCAATGGATGATAATAAATAGGCGGAAACAGAAACCCCAAGGCAAACAATAATTGATCTGTTTCAATTAAATCCGACGACCCCCTTATAGATGGGTACTCACCAGACTGTAGTGAGTAAAAAGGGTTAACAACAATTTGGTCCTCGGTCCTGCCTTGAATATGGACTCGATCCTTCCCGCTTTGAGGCTCAGTAGAAGGGAAATCTGTTCTCTGCGGTGCTGGAGATATCGCACAGATAAAGCGGCGGTTTTTCCTGGATGCGCTGACAGCAAAACTTATCTCAGGGATCCTCACCGAGTTTGGAATTAAAAGAAGAGAGCCGTCATGGTGTAGCAGGTAAAAGCATTGAGGTTTATTTAAAAATGATGTAGCAACTTACAAATAAAACATAGAAAATCCATGGCGGAGCTAGCAGTGACAGCTAGCTCCGCCCAACTGTTTCCTATTGGCCGGGACCTGCTGCCATTACAATGAGAGCTCAGCTTTTGTGTTTAGCTGTAAAGTAACTTCATGTTCTGCTACAATGATTAATATGCCTCTGGCTGAATTCAGTAATGAATACGAATTAATAGCAACAGTCCTATTTACACAACCTGTGGAACTAAAAGTCTGTCTCTGCAAGTACAAGTTCAAGTGCTCATATGTAAAAACTGATGCTTATGTGATAAATCAGATAAAAATCCAGATAAACAGCTAAATACAGATATGGGAGCTACCAGCTTACCAATGCTAAGCTTTACACGGCCCAATTACAAGATATAGCAGGGCAGGAAAAGAGATTTTTTTCTGAGTCTGCTCTCTCCACCTATCACCATGCTCTTGCACTGCAGCAGAACTGATTGGTTCATTGTGCTGCTTCCCCCTCCACCAGTCTGAGCTCCGTTGTGTAGGGACTGAAAGAGACTCACTGGCATGTCCCTAATGTGTGTTATGTGTGCAGGGCACAGGAGCCCTAAAGCGGAGGGAGCCCACTATGCACTCTCTGCACACATTGGGGATTCAATTCGGAAAGCGATCCTTGTTGTGACTCTATCCTTTGAGCTGCATTCACTCCTGTTTAGGGACAATCTACTCCATACTAACCAGCTCTATATACAGCAGACTAGAACAACACAAAAGGAGAACCTCTCTTCCAAACCACTCCTCATCACCATCATAACTTCGGTCATTGAAACCATGTCTGCTTCTTTGGGACTTCACAGGTCTGATGTTTATGTCAGGCTTCTTATCGACTGACAGTGTTCCCAGTTCCTTTGATATACTTTCAGGTTGGAGAGACATGCAATATAAAAATGAGAGGTAAACCTTCTTAATACTCTCTTGTTATTATTTTAATGTTTGAATTAGATGTAATATTGATGATAAACTTTATGCACACTTGAATTGGAAGGCTTGCTAAAAATGTTTAAAGTACCACTAAACTCAGTAGTAAATCTTAAAAATGCATTCAAGTACCCTATTTAAAATGTATCCTTTTTGTGCATTGCTCAGCTGTAGATCCTCAAATCATATCTGAATTGGTGCTGACACTGTCCTTCCTTCTGGAGGGTGGCTACTTTTGTTCCCCATGGTCCCTGTGTGTGTTGTAAAGTAGTCAGCACTCTAAGCATGCTCCCATGAGGAACTACAAAGTCAATACAAAATAGTAAACTATTGTGAGACTATAGTCCATCATGGGAGTGAGCTTGGCTACTTTACAACACACACAGGGACCATGGGTACCTTAAGTATTGATGAGCCAAACACCCCCCGGTTTGGTTAAATCCCAACTTTCGAACATGGGAAAAGTTCGAATTCAAACTCAAACGCAATGCAAGTCTATGGGGGTAGAACTTTGAAAATCAATTGACCCCCATTTTGAAGGCTTATATGCACATTAACAGCCATAAAAAGGTATGGGGATTTGGGGATTTGGGTCGCCCCTGGAAAAGCACCTTGTCCCCGTGCCAACGAGGACAAGGGCCTCTTTCCCACAAGCCCTGGGTAGGAAACTTAAGGAGGAACCCCACCCCCTAAAAATGGGGGGGGGGAAACATGGGGGGGGGCTTTTCCAGGGTCGCCCCTGGAAAAGCACCTTGTCCCTGTGCCAATCAGGACAAGAGCCTCTTTCCCACAAGCCCTGGGGCATTGGTTGTGGGTGTGCAGACAGGAGGCTTATTCACATCAGGGTGTGGCCGCCCTTGTGAATTGGTAAGGGGTTCTTGTACCCTACCCATGCACTAGAGTTTTAAATAAAATAGTTTAAAAAAAGAGTCCAGACTTTTGAAAAAATCCTTTATTTTAAAAAAAAAAACAGTTTTTGACAAGTCTTTTATTTTTTAAAAAATGGCACTTACAGAGTACTGGGCCCTGCTTGGGCAAAGTCTTGCACCTGACCTGTGGTCAGATGCAAGGCTTTAGCCAATCAGAGCTCACAAGGCTTGGTGGCTTGCAGGGCTAACAGCCCACCGAGCGCCCTGACAGTTCGTGTGTTCGCCAAACACACGAACTGCCGATGTTCGAGCCGAACTCATGTTCGACTCGAACATCAAGCCCATTCCTAAACATAAGTAGCCACCCTCTTGAAGAGTGGAAGGAGCTTGGTTAGAGTGGGGTGGGTCATATGTACCCATCCACATGAATGGCTACATCCAATCACTGACTCTGATCAGACTTTGAATGGAAATACTTAAAGTCCAGGGTAACTGGATCAGGACGCATTTATGCTGAATGCTGCAAAGCATCCATTGTGCATGTGCCCATAGCCCAGAGTTGTGCAGCATCCAGATCTGTGAAATTTACAGATCTGGACACAGCACCACAAAAACCAGTGTGAATGAAGCTTCAGTTTATCTGGCAAGCAATTATACTGCTCGCATATAAATATAAACAATTAAGCATTTATTAGTGAGTGCAATAGTAAATAATAAAGCTGCAATAATTTCGTATGTGCCTGGAATTTAGCTTTAAAACATTTTATGATTTAAAAGTAAGCCTCACTGTCCTCTTAAATTTGAAGCCCTTGTATCATTGGATCAAGCGATAAAGCAAGTAGCACTGTGTCATATATCTCTATTTGAGAGCCAGCATTTTTATTGGTGTTTTGCTATGGATATAATAGCAACAGTTCTTAGATGTGACACTTTAAAGCCCACTGTATGATTTGAGGTAGCACATTGAAAGTCTATAAAGTTCATTTTGTTCTTTTTCTTTTATCCATAGTAAAGCAAGTTTATATTCTTTTAACTTTTTAATTTTGATGGAAGTATAACAGTAACAGGATAATACTACTTATATAAATATATTTATAGGTAGTTATACAAATTGATGCAAAATTATTTCTCCCAGAATATACCTTATATAATGCAGTACATAGTTTTTGTCTTTTTATCTATTAGATGTTCACTTTAAGTTACATTAGTGACAATAACATTAATACAGCACCACATGTTTGTATCCTATCTATTTAACCCCTAATTAGCTCCTTACTGAAGCTAAATTACCCTTTAATTAATCTCTTCGTCCCACTTCTTGCCTTAGCTATTTGTTACCATTAGTATATTACAAATGTATTTGTTTGTTTGTTTTGTTATGTTCAATAGAGCTATTTTTTTAAACGATGTTTTTTTTTTTTACAAGGCAGAAAAAAAAACAGTTTTTAAAATAGCTCTATTTCATTTACAGATAACTTCATCATGCACTGTGCCAGCCAGACATTTTTAGTGTCAAATCTATAAATACAATTTGTACATTGTATCTACAATGACATTGGTTGCGTTAAAATAATCAGTGGTCAAAATTGGTTCTATTTTTACCTTCCTGTGTGGAACTCCTTCATAAAAGGCACCAGAGATGCGGGGCGCATGCGCGGCGCGCTAGATGGCTGACGTGCCTCTGTTGCCCTCAATTGGGATCCTAAAGGACCGACCTAATGCTGCAGACTAACATGCAATCCAAGCACGTTGGACTTCCATGACTGTTCCCGATACTCCGGCTAATTAAAGTCCGTGCTCAGGGTCACATCGGTCCAGACCTAAGTTGCCACCTCTAGTTATATGCAAGGTTTTTACAGTCTCCCACTTGGGCCATGACACCCCAGTTTGGTCTAGTTTTTTTCTTATATATCCTAACTTGTTGCTAAGACACAGCACGAGCCCAGACCTTTGTTATTGTTCGCATATGTTTTGTGTTGTAACATAACTACAGGATGGTCCACGGTTGCCCTATGTTCTAATTGTATATGAGGTCCTTACAGCCCCTCTGAGCACTACGCTCCAATCTTTGTTGGCAGAAGCCCCTAACAAGGCATAAACACCAATAGCCCATACCGTAGAGGACTAAGGGCTGTCGGCCACTATGGGACACCCCTTTCCGCACGCCTAGACGATCAAATGCCGAAGTTTGAAAAGTTATGGGAACCCTGGATAAGACACTTCTTGCCACCGACCTTTGACGCACGCTTACTCTCCCTATGATCTCTCCCCCCTATTACCATACGGCTGACTCGCGGATGTTCTGGACCAAGCGTCAAACCACCCTAGTCCCCCCTCCCTTCCCCACTATACCCTCCTCCCTCACTGTTACGCTTCTTCTCTGATCTTTTTCTTTCCTGGTCTGCTCTGACCGCAATGGTGGGACCCCCACCTAAACCGTTTCCCCACCTTCCCCTATACAGATAGGTGATTGCTATAAGTATGCCTCGTATGTTGTACTGTCATATGTTGATAGCGATGCCAATGTATACTCACTGTTTTTGCACGATCACGATGTTCGTGATAGTGCTCTGTTTAACCGATACTTTACTGAAAAATGTTTTGAAACAAAAAAAAAAGGCACCAGAGATGATTAGCATTGTTTCCATCTATGTACCACTATGAGTCGCAGTACATCGCACTAACCGCTCTCATGTCCCTTTGTGAATACAAACCCCCCAAATGCTCACTAATGTCTCTGTACTGCTACGAGTCCCAGCATATCGCAGTGACCTCTCTCACATCTCTTTACTACTACAAAACTCCTAATTGCTCACTAATGGCTCTGTAATACTTAAAACCCCTTGTGTACTGCTGCAAATTCCAGCATGCCCCCTGGTTGTTATTGTGGATGTAAAGTAAAGTTCAAGCATGCCCCAATGGCATTCCCCATGTCTCTGTATAAGTATACATCCAGACAGGTTATGGTGGGGTGTGCTAAAAGGATACACAAAGACACACCTAATTAGTGAGAAACACAGTAGTCTTAAAATAGAAGGTATTTGCATGTCTCAACCTAACCGCTAGACTATTAGTTTATCAAATAACACTTGCCCCTCCCTTTTCGATTGTAAGCTCTCACGGGCAGGGCCCTCCTTACCATCTTGTCTTGCATTGTATTGTATCTGTAATGTCTTTCTTATATTGTAAAGCCCTGCACCAACTGTTGGCTCTATATCAATCCTGTATATAGATAATAATAATAATAATCATAGTAATAATAATAATATTGTCTAATACCATCACAGATCCTCATTTTAGGATAAAGGGTGGAGAAAATCACTCTTCTGGATATACATTTGGCCACATGCCCCCGATTGTTTCATTTCCATAGGTGGAATAGTATACTGTGTATTTACAATTCACCCACACTATTACCATATACAAAAACAAACTGCTTAGAGAGTAGGGTGACAGTTTTCCCTACTCTTCTAATCGGTGGTTTTAGGTGTACAGACACTTTCAGACACCCGTCACCCAGTGAATATATGTAAAAGTTTGTTTTGGGTGAATACTGCCAAAAATTAATGTTCTTAATATATGTTTAATATTTAAGGTTTTTTCTTATTATTTAAAGTTTGAGTGTAGTGTTGTAATAGTACATTATGACCACTAGACGGGGCTACCCAGTTCAAATGTAGTGTATTGTTGTTATAACACATTATGGCCACTAGATGGAGCTGGGAAGGGAAATATGTACACACATTTTTCAAGCATTTTTATGCACAACTTGGGGAAGAATTGCTTGCAAATTAGCCTTGAAAAAGGCCAGAGAAAATAACAACATTTAGTTCTTATTGGCTTTAATAGAATTTGACTTTATGCTCTATGTTCACAAACTATCCGATGGGTTCATCGAGCGACCAGTGAACAGAACTTTGCGGGATTTGGTCATCGATATTAAATGTATATTAGCAGATTATAAACTATAACACTGCATATTGTGTACAAATGATGACCTGCTCTTGTTCATCAACTGAAATATACCATGCTGCCCCCAAGTATGTTCACGCACAAGAGCTTAATGGAAGCTGACTATATTTTAATTTAAGTAGCATTTTTTAACATGCTATGTAACAGTGCCACCTAGAGGTTCAACAAACCCCTCAGCATAAAAGATTATAGGAACATCGCAGTTTAGTATTTCTGAAAGCTATATAGTTATAGCTTGCTAAGGATATCCCTTAGTGACATTGACATTCATGATCTATATTATCGTGTGTGTTAATAAATCTGGACTAATAATGGACTGAATATCTAAGCAGCAGTCCAGCTCTCTATGGTTGGTAATATACAAGTTAGTATAATTCTCAAATATTTAATTGCCAAAGTTGTAAAGAATAACACATTATTCAAAGCTCCACTTGCTGTGTAAGTTGCTTAAAGAAGAACTCTGATAAACACTATTTATATTTAACACTGGAAACATAACCATAATTTCAGAAAAACGACCTACTTTGTTTAAAAAGGCACTTTCCTGTAATGTATAATACACTATTAAAAGCAATTAAAAGTCTCTGAACATTTGTGTACCTGGCCATTGGCACGGTGAGGGTGACAGTCTTCACTGTCTGTTACATAGTTTTTAACTAGCAAGTTTGTAAGTAAAGCACTAGCTATTCTGAATGTGCTAAGAAACGAGAGTAGCGGTAGAAAACGCAAAGGGCACTAAAAATAAATGTATCTTTTACATTGCAACTATAGCATTTTTAAGAAAGGAAATGCCCTAGTGAAAGATTAGGGGACCTACCACATGCATGCAGGCTCCCTTTTATCTTCTTATGCTGTACTTTCCATTGTTGCAGCTGTATCCACCCTTTTCTTTTCAATGACCAACTCCATTTAAGCTGCCATCTTGAAAGTAAGTCATTGGAAGAAAAAGGAATGCTAGAGTCAGGACCCCAGTACATGCATGCTCTAAAAAAACAGATTCCCTTTTCCCTCTCATGCTATGATTTATGGTAGAAAGTCACTAATATCAGCTGCAACAGTGGGAACACTGTGAGAGCATAGACTGACAACTTTTTATGACTAGGCCTTATAGCTTTTGTGTGCTACATAGTTATTTAGTTGATAAGGTTAGAAAAAGACATGTAAAAGTTTTTTTTAATCTTTTAACACTCTCAGCTGATACCACCACCAGGAGCAGTAAATTACGCTACAAAATGTAAAGTTAAACCTCCTTATGCCCAATTTCAAACTGTCTTTTTTAGTCGCCCTCTGACGATAGGCTGGTAGAAAAAAAATCTATAGAAAATCTATAAGTGTATGGCCAGCTTTAGGGTAAACAGTCTACCACAGTTACTACAGTCACCTTTGATATATTTGTACATTATGATGATATCCCCTCTTAAGCTTTTCTTCTCCAGTGAATAATGTAATCTTTGTAATTATTCCTCATAACTGAGGTCTTCCAGCCTCCTTATTCATATTGTTGCCCTTCACTGAACCTTTTCTGGTGCAAGGACTTCCTTGTTATTGATCAGTGACCAAAATTGAACTGCATATTCAAGATGTGGCTGAACCAGTGTTTTGTAAAGAGTTAATTGTTAATTCATCCCTTGACTCCATTAAGTTTTTAATACATGAGAGTATTCTGCTACCTTTGTTAGATGCAGATTGAAATTGCATGCTATTGCCATGTCTGTGATCTACAAGCACCTCCAGCTCTTTTTCCATCACTAATTTTCCCAGAGGAGCGCCTCATAAGGAGTATTTGCCATGCATATTTTTAGCACCCAAGTGCATAACATTACATTTTCCAAAACTGAACCTCATCTGCAATGTAGCTGTTCATTCCTCTATTTTATAAGGGCTTTCTTGTAGCATTGCTATATCCTGTGCTGAAAAAATTCCCCTGCATAATTTGGTGTCATCAGCAAACACTGAAAGTGAAGTCCTAAAGAAGAGGACTTGCCAGAAGATGAAAATGCTTGTTAAACTACTCCGGTGACACAATTCACATTGCACTTGGCCCTATTCAAATCTGTGTGAGGATTTCCAAATAAAATGCAATTTTTATTTCCATCAGTGGTGGCTGCAGCTGCACCCCAGACTGAAACCCAATTTAGGGGCATCTGTATAGAAGAGTTACAGGCGGCATCAAAGTCACTTTCCTCTTTTCATTCTGCAGCCCTTTTCCTCCTCTGCCACTTCCTCTAGGAGAGTCTGCACAGCCCATGCCCCCACCTCCTCTGAGAGCTCCCAGACAGAACATCTTCAGCTCTGCCATGCAGCCCTGTGCAAGAAATACTGAACCCAGACCCAGCGCCAACTTTTTAGGGTATAGAGAGTGGAGTAATAGCTGTCTGGTTGTCTTGCTGTGAATGTCAGCAGCTGAAGAGGAGCACTGTCATTCACAACAACTCACAACAACACAAGCCAGTTAAAACTCGTGTCTGAGAGAGACTAATGTTATTTAAAATGAATAGATCCAATAGAACATTTTTCCTCGTTGGGGCATATACAGTCTTACCCACAAAATTCTCCTGCAATACTTTCAAGAAATGACAAGCTTTTGTTGATATGTAGTTCCATTTGCCCAATCAATACCAGGATAATTGAAGTCAGCCACAATAAGAAAATTGTCCTGCTTCTCTGCCATTTCAGTCTGTGAGAGGAGTTGTAGATCTTCTTCATTCTTTATGCTAGGGAGGCTATAACATACTCCCACAATTATTTCACTATTTGAAGCACTCTTGTAGCTCCAGCTATAATGACTCTGCGCTATAGCAACTCTGGTTAGCAGTCATATCTCACAATTACTTTCAGATTGCTCTTGACATGCAGGCATACCCCTTCACCTCTTCTACTAATCCTGTCTTTCCGAGATAAAGTATACCCCTTAGTTAGTTAGTAGCACAGTCATGTGATCTTGGGTTTGAGCAATAAGATCTATCCAGTGCTCTAGATTGTACATAATGTGGATGAAAATCAGGACTTAACAAAAATATGCGTTTCCTGTTTTGTGTAATCCTCATAATTATAGTCTCTTTTTTTAAACAAATTACCCTATATAGCTTCTAGGAAAACAATGGCTAATGATGACACTGAAGTGAAATCAACAGTTGTTTTATCTCTTTTTCTACTTTTAAAAGTTATTATTTTTTTAACTACTAATTTTAAATAACAAAATTTCTGTTGTTTAATCCTAATTGGCTACCCATTAAGTCTGTTGGACCCATTAAGTCTGCTGGACTGATTAAAATGTAATTGTGTTACAATTACTCTTTTCCATCAATGAGAGCTTCTAGTTCTTCCACTGAGCAGAATTAAAGCATGTATATTAGAAATGTTAAACTTAGTGCACATGATGTGAATGCCCTTTGCAAGAAGAATTTATTTTAATGCAAATGATTATGTAGAACAGTGCTGCAAGAATTAGACTTATTATGCTGCAGAACAAATTTCAAAACACATCGGAATCCGTAAATCTGTGTTATGAGAGATTCACCTACAAGTTATATGAAAGGCTTTATTTGCAAGTTCATGTTGGAATTATGCAGATTTATAGTACTTTGGTTTATGACCATGCATATGAATAATCCAGGAAGCTAAAAGTAAAACTTGATTTGATTGGTATACACTATAACCTGGAGAATAGTAAGATCTACAAAAAAACTAGAAAACGTTTTTCATCCAACCAATCAGAACTGTTTTCCTTTTATCACAGATACAAGCTAAAATATGAAGCCATAATTTACCTGACTTGCACTCTTAAACAAGCCTGGAACAGTTGCATGCAAGTTGAAATGAAATGGCTCTATAATATCTGATGTATCTGTGCTATAAACCAGCAGTACAATACACAGTTATAATTATTGACAACATCAATGGAAACATTTCCAAATGAGAAAATAAGCTGATTTTAGACCGGAGTTCATAACTAGACCATAACAAATCTTTTGGGAAGTCTACACCACTGATAAGCAGAATTTGCTATTATTATATGTCTTATTGGACTGGCTAAATTATAAATAGATTATGAGCTTGTACAGCCTAGTTATGAAGGTCTAGTGCTACACATCAATAAATGTCTAATTCTTAAGTCACTGAACTATTAGTTGACTTTAAGGCAGTTTTTGACTGTAAACTTTTTAGTCAGTTTTGCAATGAGAAGACTCAGGAGGGGTGAAAGAAAAGAAGACATTTCCACATCAATTGTAGCTTATGAAAATTTGTATCTGAAGCCACCATAAGTGAAAAGTGATTTTTGTGTTTTGTTTTTTTGTGGCTTGATCCAGTGTTCACTACTTTGACAGATACTGACATTTTGCAAATAATTAATTCTCAAGTCTCATATTAAGCAAGATTGTGGAAATAGAATGTATGGGGAGAATGTAGACAGGAGGGGTTCAGAACAGCAAACAGTATCATACTCCATCTTTTGTACCTACAGACATACATACGGTTCTAACTGGATTGAAGAATGTTGCAATATGGATAAGAATGAAATACAGTTGTCCTTATGTACAGTAAACATAACAAAAACAAATAGCAGTAGACCCTATAACTTCACCTTCTGTTGTCAGGGTCACCATGCTATGGACAGGGCTGATATTCCTGAAACTTCAGTGGCGTACTTATGTTCTTACAAATCCTTACATGTGGTAGCTACATTAGTTTTCTCTTTTTTTCTTTATTTTCACCTGGTGATTTGGCCAATAACCCACTTTCTGTCTCAGTGTGGCTCCACTCCATAGCCTAAGAAAGAAAACTGATGCAGCCACCACAAGTAATCATTTTGTGGGCTGCAATATATCATTTGTTTTCTTTTGGGGTTAGATACGCTTCACCCTTAAACTGAATCCTTAAAAGGAATGCAAAGCAACAGATTCCCACTAACTTATCACTCCTTATCAGTATATACTTATCTACCTTTTGCCCTCTCACTTTTCTGTTCAACTGACAGGAGGAAAATCCCTTGTAAACTATAAATCAATGGAGTTACAGCTTACACTGGGTTATGGACTGACTGGCATAGCAACAAGTATTTCCTCTGGCTTCCAACACAAAATAGAGTGGCAGGGGGACAAAGAAGAAGTAAGTACAGAGGGTTGGGAGATAAAAAGGAAACCCGTCGTTTTCACTTCAATTGAAAAAGCACAGTTTGCTTTACAGTGACTCAACCAAACCCTTGATACCTAACCTAACCCAGAAAATGAGCCCTTAACCTGCACCTGTCAATTAACATCAAATACACTTTTATTTGAAGAGAAAGAAAAAAATACGTAATCTGCTTCACAATGAATGGTTTAACAAAGAAGCTTCCTTAACTACAAGATATGTGAATTTATTTTCCCCTTATTTTCCTGTTGCCCTAATATATGGCACTTTACCTGTACTTAGCTTAAGCAATTGAACAGTATCTGCAGTCAGTCCTGTTATTCCTTGCTCCCATAAAATCCTATTTAGTTTTCTTTGCCGATGCTACATGTTCTTTGTTAAGCACAAGTATGATAATGTTATCCTTCTGCCAATACTTAACAGCTTAAGTATCACTGAACAGGAGCATCCAAGCATGTACACTTCCTGAAATTCATCAGTACAGAATGTGCAGATCAAGCACAGCTCAATGCATGCAAATCACTGAACACTCCTCAGCAAACTTTGATTAAAACATAACATTAGTGGATGAAAACTCAATTGAATACCCTCTTAGCAGTATTTCCTCTTATATGCTTCTTTCTTATTCATGTCAAGACACAGTATGATCCATTCAAATAGTGAAGACACAGTGACCTGCAAATATTCCTACAAGGACAGAGCAGAATATATATTGAGGGGAATTTATAAAAACTGGAGCAGACAAAATCTGAAGCAGCTGTGCATGGTAACCAATCAGCATCCACCTTTCATTTTCAAAGCTTAACTGAACAGACTGAAGAGAGATGCTGAAATCTCTAATTTCACATTGTATGTACTAAAAATATTTTTAAAGGTACTAAAGGTAGGTACAGTAGCCCAGTACATAAAATCAGTTAACATTTTTAAATGTATTGTATGAAGTACATATTAAACAAGACCAGACGATCCACTGACCTCTAAAGATACAATAGCATATTTTTCTAAAACCTAATTCAAACAAATATTCCAGAACTGGAAAAAAATAAGTACAACCCACTTTTCCTTTTGTAGGCCACCCAGTGTAGAAAAAGGGTATCCAACCACCAATATGGGGTACAGGCAATCCTCCCTTACCTGGCCCATGCAGTCATAACAACAGCATAGTATCTGGCACCCTCTTGTGGACAGCAGCAGCCCTACATTTTCAGAGTCCTCAGGAAAAGCATTGTGCTTTTGGAGGATATTGCAGGATGTTCAGTAGTGGACCGGCCCCAAAAAGTATTATGTGAGTGTTCTTTGTACAAGCAGGGTTTAACAATGCCCCTAGAATGGCCCCTGCTCCCTGCAGTACTCCCTGCTTGTACTTGAGGCTCCGCTAAACATAAAAATCAATACATTCAAATTTATGTTGTTCACAGTTGTGCGTCTTACAAAAAAGTCCAAAGCCTGATATCCCAGACGGATTCCTCGCGCTCCGGCTATAGTAAAACGCAAATGCCATGTGTAAATGGAGCCTTAGAGAGTTTTGGAATGTAGGCTCTGCCAATCAGGCAGCCTTCAGGGGTTTGGGAAGCTTTCCTGCAGCTACCACACCATCCTGCAGCCTACAACCACAGGCCTTTTCTGGTGTGAAATATCAAATATATGGAGGCTTCTTTATTAAAACTGTTGTCAATAGCAAATTATTAGATTCCTTGTTTCACTTGAAATATGAAATCTGGCAAACCCCTTCATTGAGTAAATAGATATAAAACATGTCACACATAAAACTGATGTGCTATAATAAAACTGCGAAAAGCTACAGTACCCACAATTGCTTATGCAATCATATCTAATGTTATTTTCATGTGCCAAACACACATTTCCAGGCTGAAAAAGCCCCTTATGTGATAGCATTGATAGCAGATAGCAGGGAACAGGCTCTCTTTAATGAGACATCAGAGGTCTGTTAGTCCCCTAATGTAGAATTGAGGTTCAGTTCACTGCTGCCATGGGTTTGAGGTGAATCCTGTGGGTTTGAGATTCACAGTGCTGTCAAATTTTTGTGCACGTGTGCCTGGGAGAATTTTTTCAAACCATAATGCACTGCATGACCTTTAAATTATGGACAGCAGGCTTAAAAGGGCCAATAATGAGGCTTCTGGATATGCCAACCTCCTCACTATAAAAGGTGGGGGATAGAGCAGCCATAGTGTCAGTGAAATGGGAGCTATTGTAGGGAAAGGATACAGTAGGCAAAGCTGACAAACTGCATAGGAGGAGATTAGGGTCAGTTAGAAAACTGTAGTTTAATTCTGATTGCTAACTCTTTGGGAAATCAGCCCAAATGCTGCCTTTTGTTTTCTGGTATTGGATGCTTTTTTTGTCTTTCATTTTATTTTGTGGTTGATTTGAGGTCAGTGGTCACTTTTAGCTGCTATCCTATCCATAGCATATTTTTTATTTTTGCTCCAATACTTCCTTAACAACATGGCTTTTGTTTCAGGAGGTGGTAATGTGGGATTTGAATTGCTTTGGAAGTATTAAAGCAGACCATTTACTTGTTATTGCCCATTTGTTTTTGAGGTTCCCTTTTGCTCCCAGCATGCTGCTGCATCATTTGAAAGAAAAATACCCTAAATGCAAGAACAGTGTGATAAATAAATCAGATTTACTGCACTCCCATCCCCATAGATAAAATCAAAGTTAGGTATAAACCAGTTAGGCCTATTATATCTGGTTAAAACAGTCCTGCTCCTGACCAGTTTTACACTGTTGTATCCTTAGCAGTGTCTTAACTTTTGTAGTAAAGCCACAGCCTGTACGCTTTGTCTTAAGTAAATTTAGACCTAACCTGCTATTTAAAATTGTCCTGCTGGTGCTCAATCTTACACTGCTGTATCACCTTGGGTACAGGGAAGATCAGCAAATGGATGTTCACTGAACTACCACTGTTCTCCATCCTGGCACCCACCATAGACATCCCCGGCACCCAGGAGGGACAGGTAAGCCCGAGACACACATAGTGAGGGGGGGTCGGCACATTCCAGGGGATTTTTTTCTTCTGCCAGAAGAAAAAAAAATTAACTTGCAGCGGTGCCACCTTGCAATCAAGGGTTAAATACCCATTAGGTCTAAGGGTAGAGGAATAATCTAAAATACTTAACTTATCCTCACTCAGGCAGGCTTCCATCACATTGTGCAACTGGTCCCCTGAAGCTGCTTCCCTTCACAGCTCCACCGGTCACAGGCTTTTTGAAGTCTTCATGTACAATGCAGCACTAGCAGTCCTATATTGTATGCGAGGACAGCAAACGCATACCCACAACCCATAGCAAGAGGAGAGCAGTAAGGTAAAGATTACAACTTATTCATCATCTCCTATCATTCCCATCATCCTCTAAGGGCTTATTCACACAATTTTCTGGTCCAGATCTGGAGCAGATCTGCGTACGTGGTGGCATGCGTGCAGTGTGTTTTTGACGCGTTTTTACAGTGTTCCAGTTTTTTTTTTAGGAGTGGGGCTGTCACTATGTTAGCTGCAGTGCGGTGTGTTTTTAACGCATTTTCATTGCGTTGTTGACGTCTTTGTGCTTTTCCAGTCCGTTTCCAGACCAGAGAAAATGTGACATGCAGTATTTTTTCTGTCCGGACCGGACTGCGCAGGTGAGAACTGTAGCCCATAAAACACATAGGGAGACATTTGGATGAATTTTGGGTGCAGGAGCGCATGGTCTTGGTCCGGACAGAATCCGGACATTGTGTGAACAAGCCCTAAAGGAGCATTTAACCCTTCAAGTGTGGGATGGCCCCACTGAAAGGGTTTTTTTTTTTTATATACCGAAATTCAGTTTTAAGCAATCCCCACCCCTCTAACTTTCACAGCCAACAAAATGCTACTGTGGCTTTGTGCAAAGCTTACATATGCAGTACAGAATTTTAGTTACATTTTTACTTGTGCATACATTTTTTACATTTCAGCTGATAAAGAAAACATTTATTTTTCATTATCCAACAGACATGCTGTTGGCATTTTTTCGTTGCCATGGAGATACCAATTCATAATAATGACTTTTTATCAAATATCCATTATGAGTTCTTTTTAGCGTCCACAAAGTACATTTTCTCCTCATTTAGCATGAGAGTGAATTGTACATTTCTTTTAGTGCAGAAATCTTAGATGATGAATTGGCTTCTTAAATGTGTGTTTCTCAAATGACAGTACAATATTTCATACTGTTCTCATCTGACCTTCATTAGCTGAAACTCAGCTTTGTAATATTATTTGTGTGTGTTATTATAGTGTAAATCAATATATATGAATATGTCAGACTTACAGATCGGGGTGGAATTACCTTGCACCGTTCTTTCTCAATTAATGTATTAGAATTAACAATTGAACCACTACAAAAAGATGAACCAAACTGTATTGTTATTTTTATTAGCAGTAATGAACTTGGATGGGTTTACAAGGCATAAGGCATGTAATGCTCCCTCCTACATTTAAATAAATGGATAACCTAATATAACGCAGCACTATGGAAACTGGCGAGCTGGGAGTTGAGTGATTAATATGCTTAGCATGGTAATTTAAAATAATAACATAACTAAATTCAGAGAGGTGAGATGGAGTGTCTGATGGTATCATACAGTGAGGCATAATGCACTATAAACACTGATGAGAAAAGCAAGAAAGCACCTTTACTGATTGCTAACTGCTGGTACAGTCATTCTGAAATGGTTGGTCACCAAGCTAATTTAGGACAAGGACACTTACATGTAATCCACCAAATTAGCCCACATCATATAGACATTTGACTGTACATAATTCATTAAAAATGGCTCTCCAGTGTCATTAGCTCCCTTCCAAGTATTCAGCCTCTGTAAATGGTTACTGTATATCAGACGCAATGGATTAATTGGCCAATGATCACTGCTATTAGCTACAAGTCAGTACACAATATTTTATATAAAGTAACTAATGCTATTCCTTTAAATGCATACTAAGACTGTAAAGGAAACATACAAATTACATAATGAACAAGCTAACTTGATACTGATAATCTGCAGAGCCTTTGTTGGTCCTAGAACCAATTTTCTATTGTGTTTCATTGTAATGCATAGGGCATGGATAGGCAACCTCTAACTATTGTGAAACTACAAGTCCGATGAGGCACTGCAAGACTTTGACAGCCACAGGCATGACTCCCGGAGGAAGAAGCATGATGGGATTTGTATTTTCACCACAACAGGAGGTTGCCTGCCCTGCAAAGAGCCTCACCTGGTAATAATCCTAATCATGTAAGGCATTATAGCAAGCCTTTGTATAGACCAGAAAAGGGTTAACCCCTATTATGCTTCTTGCTTTTTGTATGCTGCCTGTGTTCTATTTGGGGCACTTTTTTTCACTTCCTGTCCTGAGGACACATCAGAAAGTAAAAAGGAAATCTCTTTAAATGAAGGCAATTCCCCTGTTAGAAATGTGTTGCCATAATGGTTGTCTCCATTAGGTTTCTCCTTATTAACATTATGGATTTTCCCTCACTTTCTTTCCTGGTGACAACGGTCACCCATATAAATAGGGAGGATGAGTTACTCCCATGGGGACACAGGCAGCAATAAAAACCTGACATCAGCTTCAGGGTTTTAACGCTTTCCCACTCTTTTCAAAATAAAAAAAAACTTTTACCTTTAGATTTGCTTTATTCTAATATGCAATTCACACATACGGACATGTGAGGTATGTAAATTTAGTGTATACTTTTTCATTATTTATTTTGTTTAGGGCTAGGAAGCCGGCAAAAAATGTGTTTGGGTTCGTTTTGTTTACGATTATTTGTTATTTTGTTTTTCGGGTTTTAGGACCGAAAGTCAATTCCTTTCGGTATTTGCACGAATCCCAATTTTCCTTAATTTCAGATGTGTTAAATAATTATGAATGAGGATGCACCGATACCTTTCGGGTACCAATGCCGATACTTGGCATTTTCACGAGAACTACCAGGGTTGCAGCGGTTGCAGCTGGGACCTGGCTCTGGCTCTCCACCACTGTCCTGAAATCATTAGTCTGTATTGTTTTAGAAAAACTGTCACATGACACTAAACAAAAATGTATCAGTACTCGTACTTGTAAAGCTGGCCATACGACTTTCGTCTTGCAATGGTTGTAAAGTAATTAAAAGCTTGTAGATCTGCCCATCTTAGACAGGCAGATAGTACTTGCGATCATCGCAAGCCCGCCCCGCTGAGGGGAGGGCTTTCAATGATCCCAATGCCGCACGGGCAGCCCGTGCGGCATTCTTCTTTTGTCGAGAGACAAAAGACGTACGACCGTACAGTAGAAACGGTCGCACGGCTTACATACACCTGCCGATTAACATACTATCACGGGATTTCCTGCGATTATCGTACGATAATCGGCAGGTGTATGGGCACCTTAAGTACTTGGGCAAGTACCAGTACTTGTACTTGCAAAACTGGTATTGGTGCATCCAGGGCCGGATTCCCCACAAGGCCACCAAGGTCCGGCCTCGAGGCGGCAGGGCTCAGAGGGGCGGCAGCGGTGTCCTTGTGAGGAAGTTGCGGGCGCTGGGCGGTAAGTTGCTCTCTCTACATTTAGTCCTGCTTTGCACAAGCAGGCCTAAAGAGACCCTTTCACCTCCAATTGCTATCACACAGGGGATTTTTTTTTCCTGTGTGATAGCAATAAAGTCAGGTGAAAAAAAATGTAATTGATTAAAAAAATAAAAAATAATTTGGGGGGGCGTATTGCGGAACCTAGCCTTGGGGCAGCAGGGAGAGTAAATCCGGCCCTGGGTGCATCCCTTTATTTATAAAAACAAAATCATACATTAAAACAGAGATGTACAAATCCCAGGAGCTCCGTGTGCTCCTTACAAATGACAACTGCCTCCTAACTTTAATTTTTCTCTAGTCTAGTATTGGAGCTCAAAAAGTATCGGTACATGTACTTTTACTTGTCCCGAGTACTGTACTTGGTATCGGTGCTTACTTTGTTCTTTTTAACTGTTGGCAGTCCCCAGAAACAATTTTAAAAAAAGCAGCATGCGGTTCCCCCCTAATTCCTACCAGACCCTTTAGGTCTGGTAGGAATTTTAGGGGGGACCCCAATGCCAAAACATTTTTTTTTAAAGCGTGGGGTCCCACCTAGAAACTCTTACCAGACCCTAGATCCGAGCAGCAGCCTAGCAGAGCCTGCACCATACCAGGCCACATGTCCTCAACATGGGGTGGGTGCTTTGCCAGGGGGGACCATTCGGTGAGGACATGGGCCTCTTTCCCACATCCCTAGCCCAGTGGTTGTGGCGGGTCTGCAGGCAGAGAGGCTTATCTCAATCTGGGTGCCCCCTTTTATAAAAAGGGCACCCAGATGCTACCTCCCCCCTTGTGAGTGAGTAAGGGGTAGTTGTATACAATATAATTGTAAATAAACACAGCACACCGTAAACAAAAGTGCTTTAATTGAAAAAAAAACCACAACACAAGTTTTGACAAATCTTTTTTCCACGCGTTTAGCCCTACAGGGCTTCCTCTAATTTGCAATGCACATATAAGGACATGTAAGGTATGTAAATTTAGTGTATACATTTTTCATTATTTATTATGTTTAGGGCTAGGAACTAGACATGTAAGCCGGCAAAAAAATTTGTTTCGGTTCATTTAGTTGCGGATTTTTCGTTATTTAGTTTTTCCGGATTCAGGTTCAAAAGTGAATTCCTTTCGGTATTTGGATTTGAACAAATCCGAATTTTCATTAGCCACAGGGCTTCCTCAGGGCATCAGTGGCTGTTCTTTTTATTACAACCCAAATGTCCCTTCTCCTGCAAAATGCGTAGAGTAAATCCAGGGACACTGCCCTGCATATTTCTAAGTCTGTGTGACTAAATTGGACGAAATCATTTTGAGGTTCTGGAAACTATTCTCTGTCAGCAGCTGGGGGTGTGTTATTTTGGGATGGCCGGTTTGGGGGTTAAATTTGTTTTTATTGTACATTCTGTATTTATGTCATGCATTATGTACATTTTAATATGTGTATAATATGTGATTTTATACTTTTCTACATGTTAGACTGTTGTCATGATCGAACACATCCCTGGGATCCCTTTACATGTGCCTGTTTTTCCTTCTGTCCACTGTGTGCTGGAGACTTAAGCTGTGCAGTATGTAGATTTGTTGACTGATTGCAGACACGTCTAAAGGGATCTGGGGATGTGTTCTTTCACATAAAGCTCGGGAACAAATTGATTGATTATGGGGGGAGGCAATGACAGTATAGATCAGGGAGTGAAATAATTTATAAATAATGGAGGTCATTCAGACAGGAAATGAAGGCAGGCTCAAGATAGCTACTGCAGCTTTGAGGGGTTATAATGAGGAGATGTAGGTTTACAGGGAATTGAGAGTAATCAGTTTCAATAGGTTAGGCCGCCACCTAAAATTGAGGAGAAAATATTTAACCACAAAGGGCATAGGGGCCTTTTTTTCAGTTAAAACGGTTACATTTTGGAACTCTCTTCCACAAGCAGTGGTATCAGCAGAGAGTATTGAATCATTAAAAAAATAATTTAGATATGTTCTTCAGAGATCATAACATACAGGGGTACAGGTACTATTAAAGACTAGAATACACAGGGACTAGTATACACATGCGCGCACGCACACACACACACACGCACGCACGCACACACACACGTTGAACTTGAAGGACCTGTGTCTTTATTCAACCTCAAATACTACTGTATGTAACACAGGAGAGGTCTTGCTACAGGTGTGAGAAAAAAGTTAAGTCTGGAGTTCAGTTTTAGTTGTGTATGGCTTATAGTGTGGCACCTTTCTATATCTGCTTTGCTATGTTTTAAACAAACTAGGGCCTGGGGGTCCACTGAAGAGAAAGTGGACATATCATTGGTCCCATCATTGGTGTTTGTTGAATACATTAAGTCCTTCGATGGTGTCAGTGGGAGGAAAATAAGACCCAAATCAGTATCAGTTTGATAAAAAAAAGCCCCATCTTTGCTGTCAGTGGGTGCAAACTTAGCCCCAAATTTTTGGTGTCAAAGGGCACAAGAATACGCTTTGTTGGTCACAAGCTGTTGTGCTGCTACTCTTCCTGAGCTGATCTCAGGATTATACAGTAGTGTGACTGTTGGGTAGGAGATCACTCCACCCTACAGTCAGAACTTGGCACAGGTGCCCTGGATCCCGTGGTACATGGACACTACAGGACAGTGTCCAAGATCCCAGGACTGATTGAAAGTACTGAAGCCATTAAATCAGTTTGACAGGCAGGTAGCCAGCGTTATTTAAGGTTAAAGTGACATTAAACCCTCAGATTTCTTAACATAAACCAATACTGTAATGTGTGCCTTACTGTAATCCATGGTTGTTTCCCTTCTCTTTCCTTTTAAATCCTTATCTCTTCTCATGCTGGGGGAGAACTTCCCTTTGCAGCTGAGTGCCGCTTCCTGTAGTGCTGGCTCAGGTTATGAACCTGCACACAGACACCATGTATCCATTCCAGAGACAAGGCAGTCTGCTGCAAAACAGAAGTTCTGCCCAGCATGAGAAGAGATACGGATTTAAAAGGAAGAGCAGCAAAGGGAAGGGAAACAACCATGGATTACAGTAAGGCACACATTACAGTATTGGTTTATGTTAAAAATCTGAGGGTTTAATATCACTTTAAGTTTACCTTTTATACCATGTTTCATGTTACACCCATATTCATGGAGACATTGCACCTCCGCCATGTACCTGAATCGCAGGGTTCTTCTCTTTGCAGGCTGCTGCTAATTTTCCAATCTGCTGTGAAAGAGATGTAATACACATCGCTTGTCTTTACAGAGAGAAGGAAGAGAGATCAGCAGCGGGGGAAATGCTGATCTCTCCTCCTTCTCAGTACAGAGAGCCGCTGTGCCGGTGGTCTCGATCCTAGGGGCCGCAGGGGAGACAGCAGTGCCCAGGATAACCAGCAGTGGCAGCAGAGGGGGCGGCGTGGCAGCAGACAGAGAAGGCCCGCACTGTGCCTGGTAATACAAGCGATTGGCCGGCCGAACACTTGTATATAACAGCCAGCGGCGACTCTAGGAACAATATATAGGGGGGGCACATAAGATTGGGGAGATGTGCGGGTGGCAGAAGCGCTGTAAACAGGCATTGCATAGCTCCCCAGAAGGCGGCCGCAAGGTCCCCAGCCGGACCTAAGACACCTAAGTCAATTTGAAAAATGTAAGTGCTGGTATCGGTTTTTAGTATTGGGACAGAGGTCAGTTATAACGCAGAGTGCATTGGTCAATAACGTATCGCAGAGTGCGGAGCTCAGTAATGGAACACAAAGTGTGGACGACAGCAATGTAACGCAAAGTGCGCAGGGCAGCAATGTAACGCAAAGTGCGCAGGGCAGCAATGTAACGCAAAGTGCAGAGGGCAGCAATGTAACGCAAAGTGCGGAGGGCAGCAATGTAATGCAAAGTGCGGAGCTCAGTAATGTAACACAAAGTGCGGAGGACAGCAATGTAACGCAAAGTGCGGAGGACAGCAATGTAACGCAGAGTGACCGTGTGCCCGACTTGTCAGCTGGCAAGAGTGAAGCTGTAATTGCTCCCCCCCCGTAGAGACGCCTATGATAACAGCCGGTAATGGCTGTTTACACTCCCGGTGGGATTCTGCTCGGCGCGCACGAGCAAAACAAATATCACGTACATGTACGTCCACCCGCCGGGAAGCATCCGCCGCCCGTCCGTATTTTTACAATGGGTGGACGGCAAGGGGTTAAGGGTCTATTAACACAGCACGCTATGTGGCTGCATTGGCCATTGTTTCCAGAACAGCCCCAACACAAGACAAGGCAATCTGCCTTGTCACAGATGGCCACCATTCACACCACCATCATTGCAGTGGTGTGCGCTGAAAAAAGCATGCCTTACTTTATTTTGGGCAGCAAGATGGGAAGTGGAACAACAGTCTCACACCCCGCTGTGCCAATAGAACTGAATGAAATGTCACTTGTGTCATTTCAATAAAGTTTTTTGTTTTTTTTTACAGTGCACAGTGCCATGCGTTCTGCACAGTGGCTAGTGTGAACAGACACTAAAAGAAGACTCCAGCAATAGCAACCTATGTATTTTTATATGCGCCCTAGTATCTGTATTTATGTATGTGAGATAGGTACCTTGGATTGTAAGCTCCTTATGGGCAGGAACTGATGTCAATGTATTTAGTGAATATTTTTAAAGGGTAACAACAAAAACAAGCACTCAATTGCCGCCAGTAAAGCCAGAGTGTACGGTGGCCCCGGACCTTGTTGCAAGAGCCGCTACCGTAAGCCTCTGGCGAAGGCCCGTATTCGACCGGTGAAGGCACGGCATGTCTGCCTCCTCCGCTGACATGATTGAAACCCCTCCAGTGCTCAACTTCGAGGAGATCGACTACAAGGAGATCGAGGTGGAAGAGGTGAGTGTCGGTGGTTTAGGGGGCACCGTGCCACTGCATGTCACCTGGCGTTGTCACGGCAGGTGTGTTTACCTTCAGCTGTCAGTGTTCACTTCCTGTTTGTTGTCAGTGGTGACTACAAACACAGCTTTCAGGAGGAACATTGTATCAGAGACGACCAACAACTATGTAGTGGAAGAGTCTGCCTGATTGGATATAAAGTGATTGGATAGGTTAATCTGAAGGTGAAGTGTGCTCAGCTTGTAACGTGTAGAAGGAATTGAATGTATCTATTATTGCTTACAATAGACGTTAGGATCTGTCCATACAATCTCTGTGCAAGCAACTTGACATTTTTTTTACAAAACTTTGCCGTTTGAGGACCCACCTGAACTATCCAGTCAATTTCTATTCAATCAGGCAGGCCCTTTAAATCATGTATTCACGATTACACCCAATCATTAAAGTGTACATATAGCATAGCTTTTATTTATAGGTTAAGGAAGGTTGCAGCAGTAGGCAACCTCAGCACTCCAGCTGTTGTGGAACTACAAGTCTCATGAGACATTGCATGACTGCCAGCCACAGGCATTGTAAGATATGTAGTTTTAGCACAACTGGAGTGCAAAGGGTTAAAGGGTGAGTTCACCTTTTGTGTGTGTGTGTGTGTATATATATATATATAATTTTTTTATACACCCTTCGCAGTCAAGGTGCCCTGGCACTTTCAAAAACACTGTTCAGCTTGTGAAATAGGAACTCTGGGTACATTTTTTATTAACCCTTGCAGTGGAGCTATCCTTGCATTGCTTGGGATAAGGGCCCATTCGCACCACATCCAGGTTGTTTCCAGGCCCAACATGCATTGTAATGTAGTCCTATGCTATTTCTGGCCTCTGTTCACACTAGCACAGTCCGTTCCAGACCAGAAAAATACTGCAGGTCTCATGTTGTCTTGTCTGGAATGCACTGGAACTGTGGGCAGGTTTACACCATTTTCCGGACCAGATCTGAACCAGAAAATAGTGTGAACCTGCCCTAAGTGCTCATGTTGGTCCAGGGTCTAAAATGAAAGAAAAAGTTATTTAAATGCGAAAACTTGAGTCTCCATCTCAGCTAATTACCCTTTCCTGTTGGACAACACCATAGCCCCTTGGGAAAAGTCTAATATTGCCAATTGGGTGCAGGATTAGTAAACAAAATCCTCACTGGTTATCGCACTGTTAGATCTGTGTCCAAAAACAATGGAGAGAAACCCAATTTAAAATCATTCACAGAGCTTACTATACGTTTCAAATGAAAGGCGAACCACATTCTAGCCATAGTTGCCCCAAATATGGTGAACCAGCTGCCTCGCTATTTCACTGTCTGTGGTCCTACCCTGTGATCCAAACTTTCTGGTCCTAGGTGCTCAGGGCCACCAGCTCCTTTCCGACACATTATTACTATTATTTAGCTACTGGGATTTAACAATCCTTCCGCTATCAGGGTTCGGACTGGCCGGCAGTGGATTAATATATGTCTCTTATTGGCAAGGAGACGCATAATGCGGGAATGGCGCTCCTCATACCCTCCAACCATTGATGGACTTCTGCGTGATCTTTGTCAATTGATGTGTCTAGAGAGACTGGATGCAGAGCTGGATCTTACTTCTGAGCAAAGTGTGTCTAGAATTTTCAAGAGGCGGTTGCCATTTATTGATACATTTTTCACTTCTCCAGAGAGAGAGAGAACCTTGTGCTCCCATTTAGATTGACAGCACATTATATTTTAGAAGTGCTGAGGGGTTCATTGCAACCACCACCTATTGGTACTGTATCGCTACTGACATTATATCTGACTGTTATATGCCCTGTAGATATGCAATAAGTACTTTACCCTTTCAGTCCTTGTTGTATGATATATACCCCCTATTTTCTAAGGGGACATCAATCTCAGTTATGTTATCTTCTTGGCTTTATCATATTACCTCAGCAAATATCTTGCATTTATATGCGTTTTGGTGCGTTTAGACATTGCAATCGATTGCACCCCCGTCCACGGTGCAATAGCCTGCACTGCAATGTGCGGTACCACAATGCTATGCATTCCAGTGGGGTGCGATTGCAAAAGATTGTGCATGCACTTTTATTCTGAAGTAAAGTTTTTTTTGTTTGTAACACTGCATTTGTGAATTTTATTTTAAATAAAGGATGATATTTAATTTTTTTTTTTTTTTTGATCGTATTATTGAAAAATGAATCGTGCAACCAATTATTAAAATAATTATTACTTGCAGCCCTAAACTGACTTCAGATAAAAGCATCTAAATGCAAGGTGTGAATGGATTCATTGGAAGTCATTCGAAAACCATTTTAAACGCATGTAATCGCACTTAGTGTGACTTTAGCCTTAAAGCCTACAGTGCTAAGGAGCAAGCCATTATACTGCCAAGGTTGGTCCTTTTTAATTGCAGTGCCTGAAATAACTGTCTAAATTTAGGAATGCACCAATACCAAGCATTTGGGTGAGTACTCGTACTCGACGAAATGCTCCGATACCTTCCCTGATACCGGAACTTCCAGTCAGAGGAAGATATCCTCTGACCGGCAGTGCCGTAAGGGACCGTGAAGCCAGCTTCCCGTGCACTCAGAAAGCTGGGCAGCGAGTAATGACTCGCCTCCCTGCTTCCTGATTGGCTGTTCAGCCGTCTCAATGCTGTTGGCTCGGGAAGCCGGTTTCCCGGGCAATCAACATTGGAGCCTGCTTCCTGGGCAATCAGGAAGCCGGGCGGCATGTCATTACCCACCGCCCGGCTTCCTGATTGCCCAGAAAGCCTGCTCCATGCCAGCGGAAGCACCGGTGTCGGTATTCTGTATCGGTGAGTACCAAAAGCAAAGTATTGTTACTCGTACTTGATACCGAAAAACCGGTATCAGTGCAACCCTAGTCTAAATTTCTCTTAGCAACCTGACATTAACTTTATTGTATGCTGGTATCTGGTTGCTATAGACCCATAATATTGTGCAATCCCCCTACAGATTCTAAGCAAACATCAAGTGTTCAATGACCCGATTTTGGTTGTCTTTTAAAATAAGGATGTCGAGTATCTAAAGCCACAGTACTCCATGGATGCTGTGCATATTGTCTTGCTTGTGGAGTATGTCAGTGTTATACTGCTGACGTGGCGAAAAGTGATTGTAAGCAGTACGTCGAGTATTATATGCCTGCTCTTTCCAGCAGAGATATAATTAATGGAAATGTTGCAAAGAAGAATAATTCATTACCTTGTGCCCTGGTATGTGCATA
Organism: Nanorana parkeri; assembly: GCF_000935625.1. NCBI lineage: Eukaryota > Metazoa > Chordata > Amphibia > Anura > Dicroglossidae > Nanorana > Nanorana parkeri. Next base: position 56,397 of record NW_017308187.1, on the reverse strand, counting down.
AACCAAGGCATCCCAGTGTCCCTGTGGAGTAATCCTAGCAAACAAATGTCAGATTTCTGATAGGGTTACCAGAACAGTTCATTAGGGAGGTGCAATTGATGAGGTTTATTTCAATTTCTGTAACTCCTTTGATACTGTTGCATCCAGAGACCCAGAGACAAACCAAGTATCTAGGGAGTGAATCCTTGAATGGTCAGATTGATGACAGATTGTCATCTTAGAACAGGTAGTGTAGCAGCACAGGCACCTATACATTGGCTAGTTATTCATGGTCTCCAAGGAGCAGGCTGCAGATTTGGTGTCTGTTTTGTGTTCCTAAGGCACACCTGTCTGTTTATTTATATGGTCTGTCATTTTATTAGGTCTCTGACCATGAGTTATTTCCATATGTGTCATTGACTGTATGTACATTGGTAAACCTTTGATTGAACAAGTATGTTTCTTTTATTACAGACCTGCTGTGAATTTGAATAATATATAGAGTGTCATAGTGCGTAATTCACATGGATTTGTGTTTCTGTGACACAGCATAGTGGAAATGGAAGCAAAGTATATACAATGGCAAATGTTATGTTAAACCTGAGGATTAGCAAATTGCTGTAAAATCCAGGAGCTAGTCAGTCTGGCATCGGTGGGCCCTGTCACTTCACCTTGTGGTGAGTGCAAGAAAAGTCACAATATGTTGGCTGACAGCCTCTTACTGAAAATGCTGGTTGCTTGGCTGCCATGTATATTTAGCATCAATACTTGAGTCAGTCTACCAGAGCAGAACATAACAGCTATTTTGGCTTGTTTACACCATCCAATGTGTTCAGGACACGGTTCGTTGCCATGAGCACACTGGATCGCAAAAAAAAAAGGTTCCCCGCTTTCTGGGGCGGGAAGGGGCATGGTGGTGCGTGCACTATTTTTTGCGATTGTACCGCACTGGATCTCGGAGCATTGTGGTGCCATGCATTCGGTGCGGGCGGGAGGTATGTCTGTGGTGCCATTGACATGAATGGCACCACGATGCCCTCTCCCGCCCCAGAATTCAGGGAGCCTTTGTTTATGTGATCCAGTGCGTTCATGGCATGGAACCGTGCCCCGAACGCATTGGATGGTGTGAACAAGCCCTCAAACCAGAACAAATACTTAGCTCATTAGTCCTTGTTTGACTGACTCTTAATTGTTTTGTGACTGTTGCAGCTAGACAGCCAGGTATCTAGCATTTTCAGCACTGACAGCCTATGACGGAGTTCTTTTATTCCTCAGATATTTTTATTTCTCCACCCAGGGACCCCTTAATCCTAGGAAAATGAGGTATATAAACCAGTTGGTGCTGAGCCCCGCACCAGCATACAGCAGTCAAATCTTAGATCATTAAGGCCTCATTCACACACAACGCAAGAGCAAAATTGTATATTGCGTATATACGTGCGTATGTATACGCATATACGCGCACTATATGCAATCCCAGAATGCATCATTCGTGATAGAAATTGCAATGCACTATACACGCGTATGTGCGTAAACATCCGTATATGCGCGTAAGTACACAGCAATACGCTGTCCGGAAGCATCTCTGTTCCATTCTGTTTTTGTGCATTTGTACGCTACGCAAATATATGGCTCCATACGCAGCTTTGTGTATGGATACATTTATTTGCATGTGCTGCATATGGTACAATACGCGCGTATATGTGCAGCAGTGTGAATGAGGCCTTACAGAGGTTTTTGCATTGGTCTTTCGAACATTGGTGTGTGTGTGATGGGCGGGGCTTATCTCTCAGTCAAGGCTTATGTATGCCATCATGCAGTTGAGATCATGGGCTTTGACGATTTGAGAATTCAGTGTTGCATGGCGTCATTGCAAAGGTACAACGGCAGTGTCATTTTTGTATTGGCTGCTCAGCATTTGTGGTTTATTCACCTCTTGACTTACTGAGCTTAATAATTGAGTTTTTATACCCGTGTTGATTTAGTCAAAACCATAGAGGTCTGCTTTTAACACAGTCTGTTCTCTTTACTAACAGGTAGTTGGAAGAGGCACCTTTGGTGTTGTCTGCAAAGCAAAATGGCGAGGAAAAGATGTAGCTATCAAGCAAATAGAAAGTGAATCTGAAAGAAAAGCCTTTATTGTAGAGGTATTGTACACACCCAACCATTTTCTGTCATTTCAAGGTGATACAGGCATCAAAGAGGAACTTTCCCATAGCTTTAATATGACAACAAATACACCTTTAGAAATGTTTAGTAATAATTGCTAGCTTTTTATTCTTTGCATACCTTACTTTTCCTTTCCTCCCCATTCTTCTCACAGTGGGCATTTTTTTTTTTTTTTTTTTTTTACTAAGGGCAGATTAAAATATCTCCCTATATTAGCTGGAACTCTGGCACATGTGAGTAGGACATGTGACCATGCACGCCATCTCGGGAGGAAAATGTCTTTCCCTGAGATCTCGTGAGATTACAGATGAGATTTCCCTGCAATGCTCTGTTTATGTAACCTTCCCAGTATGCAATGCTTGGGTACAATTACATCATTTGTGCTAAAGTGGACCAGGAAGTGGAAAAACGATAATTGTAAGGTAAAGAAAAATGTTTGTTTGTCTAATGAAAGTAAGATGATTTCATATCGGCATGCAGAGCTGATTTTTAGTGAATGGGGTTAAAGGTCCACTTTAAAGGCAAAAATCTACGACTGATGGATATTTTCCTCTGTTTTGTAGTGACAAGTGACTGACTCTTTTCATTGTTAAAATCATAAAAATACACTGAGAATAATGTTCCGGGACCAGAATTTGTGTGCGATAAAAGCAGTGCATGCTTCTGGTGCCCATTACTGAGTATCAGTGGGTACTGCATGAAAGCTTGCTGCAGGTTCTTAGTTATGTTATTAGGAGCCAATTACCTTCATCGGGACTGCGTAAAGATCCTTAAAATATAAGTTATCATTCATATTCCTTTTAAGGGCTTTTGCACCCGAGCCACCTGTGGCCGTACTATGTAAATTCCAGACGTATTTCTGCCACCAGGGAACATAGATGTTGAGTACATCTTCCGCATAGAAGTCATTGGCTGTACACAGGTATACTGTACGTAGGACTTGCATAAACCATTACCAGCACACAACCTCAAATGCAGACTGTCTGCACGTATACCCACGTACATCTGTTGACTTTTATGGAAGGCTGTATGTAGCACCTGTGGCTCCCTTGCGACAGAAATATGCTGGAACCTACGCTGTGCGGCCACAGATGGCTGGGTGCTAGGGCCCCTACTGTCAGTTATCACGGCACTTACTTTCACCTCTTTAGTCCCTGGGCCTTATTCTCCCTAAATATCCCTGAAACCCAGAGACTTCTTCTTCTTCTTTTTTCTTTTTTTTTTTTTTAAAGCAATGTCTTCCTTCCTCATGTTGTATTTTTTAGGTCTTGTAGTCTGCCTTAATATATTATACACTTATTTGTTGTTGAGAGAGAGCTAAGGCTTAATTTGGTAACAGATTTGGATCCACATTTGTATTTCCTTTTGGTTTTTAATGCAATACAAGTTAAAAAACAAATTAGGGGGAAAAAAAGCATTTCTCCTGTATTTTTTACCATTGTTTTTTCACAAGTTGCGCACCCCCATATTTTTGCCCCAAAATATAATTAAGTGAGCTGAATAAAATATCACATTAGCGCAACTTTTATGTGAAATAGAGAAATTGGAAAGCTCAAGAGTGATCATATGCATTTTACTTTAGGAGAGCATTCTGTTTGCAATCGCTTCTACAGTACACCCCCTAAGAGCTGATTGTTTCTGATCCTGGGCTTAGCGCTGAACCCTTGCTAATATTTTTTTTGTTTTTTACATCTCTTGTGGAATTTAGAGTTTTAAAAATACAGTGAATTGCTGTTCATGTAGTTTTTTTTGTTTGTTTTAAGAATGGTGTGGCTTTCCGAGAAGCTCTTGGAACCATTGTTTTTAAACTATTTCTATGTATTTTGCTCATAGACTATGTCTTGATGTGGTGTTACAAAACAAACACTTGCACTTTTGCTATTTTTTTTCCCCCACAACGTAGATTATTATGTTTTATTTTAGCTTCGACAGTTGTCACGTGTGAATCACCCAAATATTGTGAAGTTGTATGGAGCCTGCCTAAATCCTGTAAGTAATATTTATTTAAGGTTATTTTCTTAAGGGCTTGTTCACGATAGTTAGTGTGTTCCAGCGAGGTTAGCTGTTGGAATGCACTGTATCACATAGTAAACTTCCCCCTGCAGTCTGGGGTGGGAGGGGGTGTGGCTGTGCGTTGAAGTTAATGGCACCACAGCCACTCCCCTCGCCCACACCAGAGTGTGTGGCACATCAGTGCCTGTGTTGTGGTCCAGTGCGATCAGAAAAAATGCTGCATGCACTATTTTTTTCAATCGCACTGGACCGGAACATGGGCGTTAATGTGCCCACATTCTGGGAGGGGGGGTGGCTGCCTGGGGGGGGGGGGGGGGAGTTTACTGTGCGATACAGTGCATTCCAACAGCTAACCGCGCCAGCACGCACTGTAACGCGTGTGAACAAGCCCTAAATGTCTGCTATTGTTTTAAGTAGTTTTGAGTGAGGTTTATTCCTTTTTAGGTGTGTTTCTGATAATGTATATAAAATTCCCAACCTATGACAGCCCTCTCTTAAATCCACATTAGTCAGGGCACTAGGCAACTATTTTACTTTGCTATTGGCCCCTTTTTGGTTCCGTTTCCTAATATAAACAATTTCAAAGCTGGAGACAGAGAAATCAAACTGTACATGTTTGTCGATGATCAGCTACTATCCATAACCAATTCACATGTGTCCTTCCCCAACCTTCTACTGAAGCTTCACCACATTTCAGGGGCTGCCATTGATGACCTCCTTCTGAAAATACTAGCTGCCTGGTTCTGTCAGGCTTTAATAATTTTAAGTCACAGACCCAAAACAAGCATGCTGCAAAATATTGTTAAGATTGCTTTTCTCTGTGCATCTCCCAGGTCAATGATTCTGTACCCAAAGCATTAGCACGCCCATCAGGGAACTACAATTCTCAAACAGAGGTCAGCAGTGACGGCATACATAATTCTGTCATGACAGGTTTACATTAACACTGAAAATTAACAGGTAAAAAAAAAATGGCATACTAATTTACTTTGAGAACGTTTGGCAGCCCTAGATTAGCTTTTCCAACAATAAAGTATTGCAACACTCCATATTACTATAAGACATCATTTACAGAGACATGCACAGCCATACAGCGTACACACCATGCAAAAACCTGCATTTGGGAGGGAATGCTGCTTCGTGTAGCCGCATGCAGCTGCCTATACATTTGTATGATGGCAAGTGGCTACATGCTAACGTTCATGAGCTTGCATCCCTACCTGTATGGATGTGCAAATTCGGGTCGACATGTAGCCACTTGCTCTCATATTAATGTATAGGCAGCTGCATGCGGCTACACAAATCTCATACAAACCTTGTCAATATGGTGATTATCCATTGCTCAGTGGTTGGTATCCTGGGTGACCATCTTGTAGCACATACACCTGAGTTCATATACCACACATGATGTATATGTTCTTGCTTTCCCTGCCTTGTATTAAGAGCCTTACTTTAAAGGAGAACTATGAGGTGAGTGAAAATCACTCATCCTTATAGTTTGAGCCGACACGTCGGCTCAATAGATCGGGAAGTGAGCGAACACATACCGTCGCTTGCGCACTTCTCACGGCTCCCTGCAGGGATTCTGGAGGAACGGACGGGAGAGGGGCGGGTACAGCTGGCTCTGCCTCTAGATAGGCAGAGCCAGCTGTCATTCACGCAGCTGGGTGGATCTCAACAGTAATGTCGGGATCCGCCCCGGCTGCGGCGGTCTCAGTATACCGTGAGCAGTAGCTCGCAATAGACTGAGCTTTGGGTCATGGGAGGAGGTTAGTATATGTCCTCCCATGACCCTTAAGAGAACTATGGGGAAAAACACTTACCCTATAATTCTCTTTTAACTACAAAAAAAAACATTATTTTGAGTAAAAAAAATTAAAATTATATTATATGACACACACACTGTTTTTTTTCTGGTTTCTTTTTTTTTACAAAATTGAGGATTAAAAGACTGTTCATGTGTACTTAGAAACCACATACACATTGTTAATATTGTTTATTTAAAATTAATCTTCTACAAAACATTAGGATTATGGTTCCCTTTTGCTGTTCTATAATAACATATCTCTTTGACTATTTCAGATCTTTATATGTTTTTATCACATTTTGATTGGATTGATTTTGCTTGCCTGTAGATTAACTCTAATTACAATCAGTCTTATGCTGTGTTTTTCTATCTACTGTATAATTGTGTTCAGAGTATTTGGTTGTCAAGGCAACTTTTAATGCATGCACTTTGAAAGAAATAATTTAATAAGAATGGTTTCTTTCACCAGGTTTTTGCAAAGCAATAGTATTATTTCATCTCTGTTCTGTGTGCTATTTTTTATGTTCCAAATTATTGCCGAATGCATGCACATAAAATACCTAAAGATTTATATTCTGTGTCTTAGGTTTGTCTTGTTATGGAATATGCTGAAGGCGGCTCACTGTATAATGGTGAGTAATTTGTGATATTTTCCACTTGACTAGAGAAAGTTGGATTCACTTGCATCTTACAGACTTACCAAAGAAAAAGTGCACTTTCCTTTCTCCGTTGCATATACCTGAAGCTGGATGTATACAACAGTAGTTTTATGATATAAGGTATCATTCAGAAATATGGGAGTCCAGTCAGCTAGAGAGGTGCAGTTACCTACCTCCAAGTTTCTTAACTTGGCTAATTCACATAAAATTATTTTTTCAAGTCCATGGAGATACATAGGAATTCAGATAGTGTTGGGGTATACATACCAGCCCCAGGATAACCCTCACCTAGCCCCAGCATGCCTTCGTTTTTGTGCTAGTTTCCTAAGGCGGATGAATGTCTTTCTTTCATTTTCTATCAACATCAATCAATATTCATCTCTAGATTGCTACTTGAACTGGTCTCTACATAGCAGCTATGCAGATTGGCCTTTCCTAAGCCAGATTTTGAAGTGTTAGTTCAACCCAGCTGAACTGTACTGGTGGCACTAGTGGCTTTCAGGCACTTGAATCTGCATTGTGACACTTTATAAACCTTTTGTGTACTGGTGAAATGTAGTCAGTCTTTTTCATGTCCAGAACTGTGGCCTTTCCTCAACATTTGAATGTCTCTAAAGACTCACTTTGTTAAGCAAGGCTGTTTGTGCTGATGCACTAGGAGCTGCTTCACTGTTGCACTGTTGGGCACCTTTCAGTTTTCCTGCCCCCGCCAGTTTCACTGCAGAATGGATTAGCACTGAGGAATTGAGCGCTGGCGTCATCTGTGTGAAGTTGCACATGTGTGTTCGGCACTCTCTTTCCTACCATTTAGCTTAGGGTGAGTACCATCACATTGCTTTATAAGCAACACGTGAATCTCCAGCTGCCTTCAGTGACCTGGTTCACTTCCAGCCACCTCATCAGCACCAGCTGCCTGGGTTTGTGATTACCTGAGGCCTTGCCCCTCACCTTGGTCTATTTGCATCACCGCTACGTGGCCACAACATGTTTGCACATAGACACAGAGGGATACCATGATTAGGAATGCCATGGGAGTGGTGAACTAAATCCAAGCTTGACCCTCAGCCTGTAGTGCTTTAAGTCAGAGAGTGGCTAAGCCCTTCTAATGAAGGTGTGCCTTCACTTCTACAATTGAGGGGCTGATTGTAAACCCTGATGGGCCCTTGGGTAATTTTCTTCTCTGGCATTCAGGTGTAGAGGGCATTGCTTTAGCTGCTCGTTTGTATTCCCCCTGGTGCTGATGCAGATTAATTAATGCACCTTTCCCAGTATCTTTTTGGATTTCTCACAACCCTGGACGCCTTGCTCCAGGCTAGGTGTCAGCTCGGTTCCTGGAGCTGTGCCCCATTTGGGCCACCACTCCCTTCCTCAGGGAGATACCCTGTCCTTAGGACATTAAAACAAGAACAACCCTCATGGTATCCATCCAGCTTTTACTGCTCTCTACCTAAATAAGTACCTGGATTCTTAGTGTTGCCTGTGCACAACTGCTACTTCTCTGCATTTGGCTCTTGTGTACATCCTTGCTCTTTTTTCTGACATTCCCACTGGGGGACACTCAGATGACCTCCTGCAAAGAGAATTAGCTCCATGGATCTTTGGAGTCAGTACCTTCCTGAAGGGCAGAACACCTGCAAGATCTGGCCGGATCAGGATTCTTTAGGTTTCAGCGTTGGTGACAAACATATGTCCTTCCAGTACTCCTTGGCTGTAGGCAGTCCTCAGCTCTCTTATTGGGCTTGTTAGCAATTGTTGCTGTGTTGCTCACCCCTCAGTTGGAATACTTTTGGATGTGTTGACAGTATCTGAATTCCAATGTCCCTCATTAGATGAGAAAAAAATAGGATTTCTGTACTCTCCATAAAAACCTTTTCTTGGAGTCCCAGCCCTCTCTACTTCTGTTCTTGCTTGCTAAAAACTAAGGCATGCTGGGTAGAGGAAGGGCTGTCGTACAGTTTTGTTTTTTTTGCCAGTGTGCAATATCCTGTAGGTGGCAGTATGATCAAACAGTATTTGAATTCCTGTGTCCCTCAATGCACTCTAAGAAAAGGATTTTACAGCAAGTACAGAAATCCTTTTTTCATTTCCATATATTTTGTGGTTAATTACTACAATGATAAGCGATACATTTTACTGCTCATAGTGTGACAAAAATGCTGTCTGATTAGGTAAAACAGTTGTGTAAATGGAGTCCCATGGCAAGGTTTAATCTGCTTATGCAGTTACTTTCTGACCTGTCTATCCCCCTGTCTAAGGTTTGCTCCACTGGCAATCAGCAGAAGACAGGACTTTTGCTCTTTATGTGGATGCAGCAGTCTGGCACCCCTCCTGTTCAGTCAAGGCAAGAGCTGCGCTATCAGCAATTCTCCTGCTTTTTGCTGAATGCATTGTTCTAGCTGTGCCTAAGCAGAAAGTGTCAGAATGCACAGTGAAGTTGCTGCTTCCGCGCAGCTGAATACCAGGGTGGTGGTATTTGGATTAGTACAGGGGAGCAATCTAACTAGTAAAATAGTAACTACTGTTACTATTAACAGTAAGACAGATACATTTTGGCTCTCTGTGCAGTATTTGGTGTATCTGGTTACTTTTTTTTAAACTCCAGTTGGGCTTTTACAAATGATTTGGCCAAGTGAAGCCTCTGGCTATCATCCAGTATAATTCCCTAAAAATGAAGCATGTTTAACCTGGCATTTAGCAGTCAGCTTATGTAGGTTTATTTCATGTATGTTGTAAAACGCCATAACCTGTCTTTGACAACATCTGTAATTCCAATATTTATCTGCTCTATAAACAGACTATATATTGTGGCGAGTAGAGACGGACCTGTTTTAGTTGCCAACATTTAGTACTCATCAGTGCTAGAAAAGTGTTTTAGCCCATTAATGTTTTTGTCCCCTTGCTGTTGCAATGGAATTCTTCAGGAAACAAATTGGGTGTCATAAGTGTTTGAAAGTGTTGATTTTACAAGCATTCATACCCTTTGCCTAACATTGCATTACATCACATACGATTGACAATAATTCTAAGGTTTCATGGACACTGACGTATTTTTTTACATTAACTTAATAGTTCCTGAGCTTGTTGCTGAGCTCTCTAGATTGGCTCAGTTGTACTGACTCTACTGATCTGCAGCAGACATTGTTTGTTTCATCTCTTATTAGTCTAGCCAAGATGCTGAAAGCTGTTTTGTGAAACGGTTACTGCTCAGCATCGTTCTATATATTTCCAGTAGTGTTTGCTTATTTTTCTCTCAGTGCTGAATTGGCGTTCGCTCACTTCTCGATCCTGTCACGGCTCTCTGCCGTGACAGGGGAGGGGCTGAATTCCCCCCACTCCGATCCGCCAGCGCTGACTGGCGGATCGGACGGCGAAGGGGGCGGATACAGCTGGCTCTGCCTCTAGATAGGCAGAGCCAGCTGTCACTCAGGCAGCTGGGCGGATCCAGACATAATTGTCGGGATCCGCTTCAGCTGCGGCGTCTCAGTATACCGCGAGCAGTAGCTTGCGGTGTACTGTGGCGTCTCAGTATGCCGCGAGCTGCAGCTTGCGGTATACTGAGCTTAGGGTAACGGGAGGATGCTAGTTTGTGCCCTCCCGTTTTTTAAGGGTATAGCAAAGGCACTGGTCCCTAAGCCATTGCAAATCTTATCTTTTTGAGTTTAGGTCCACCGGTGTTACATTGCATCAAACAGTTCCCCGTTGAATGTGTTATGCTGTTCTTACGTTTCCATCTTGTTTTACAGTTCTGCATGGTGCTGAGCCCCTGCCTTTCTACACAGCTGCTCATGCGATGAGTTGGTGTTTACAGTGTTCCCAAGGAGTGGCATATTTACACAACATGAAGCCAAAGGCTCTTATTCACAGGGACCTTAAGCCACCAAAGTAAGTTCATATTTATTGTTTTGTGAAACTTTTTTGTTTTGTATATTTTTACTGTTTAGATGCAGTTCAATTTATAATGTGAAAGGTAATAAGTAAACTAAGGCCCCTTTCACACAGCCACTCCTGTCGGCTTTTTCAAGCGGACCCGATCGGATGCCCAATGCAACTCACGGTTACGCCCGTTTCCTTTCATCCTTTTAGATATATCTTTGATGAGCAGAATGAGACTGTTATTAGAGATCTGTGGTCTCTGATCTTGTGGGTATGAGGTAGGATTTAGAACCTCTGCCAGCTATTTGCATTGTTGTCTGTGTAGCTACTGGGGAGATTTTTCCTCACTTCCTATGAGCAGTGTCTTCATTTGTTAAGCTCATAGCATTAGAGGGCATGTTCTAATTGAATGGGAAAGGATTAGAACCTATATCGGGCTTTTTTTGTTTTTTTTAATCACCACTGACAAGTGTACGGAGACAGGAAGTGAAAGAAAAGTTCTAACATTCTAACAAAAATATTTTAATTCTTTCACGTTCAAAGTCATTTTATATAAAAATTGGAATGAAGCCTGACTAATGAAAAGGCCAAATGTCATCTCTTGCCCAAATTTTAAGTTTGGATAAAACAAGAATCTTCTAGATCCTCAGTGGTGTTTTTTACTGTTCTTTTTGTCCCCATTGAAAAGAATTACCCTCTCTACTTGTCCTCGTAACCATAAATACTGTGACAGAAACTGATGACAATTACTGATTTTTCCCTCACCACTCTTTCTAGAGAAAATAATGATTCTGGTTGCAGTTTACTAATAGGGCATTTGCATTTCCACATACTTTCTGTTGTGTTTTTGGAAAGGAAATGAAATCTGAACTCTAGGCTTATCTTTTAGGCTTGCACAGTTGTACATGCTCCTCTCCTCTCTACTTAAATTGGTTACTCTGATTTCACTGCACAAAGTGGGCTTCCTACTGCCAGATGTCCAGCATCATCTGGCCTTTTACTCCCCAGCCTTACTGTCTCTGCCCTGCTCCTTTCATTTGCTTCTACTTCCTTCAACCATGGAGGTGCCGCATCATATGTGGGCCTTACCTTGAGCTGCCTGCATGCAAATGCAACATGCCTGGGAATGCTCCTTCTTTCAGATTCAAGGCTTTTTGATATTTGCATAACTCATCCCAAAAGGCAGCCCACTTCTTGCATCAGGGCTGGAAGGAGTACTGAGATAGGGGGCTGGGATGTTTTCATGATGCTATGTGCTGGCCCCTCCGACCAGTCATGATCTGCCTGCATTGCAGAGGGAAGCACAAAGATCTAATGACATCACTGGCTCTAAAATAAGGTATTTAATGGAAACAGGTTTTATTTAAAAACTTCCTTGGTGTGTTGATGGAGGAACCAGGGAAGGCAAAATATCAGCCGAATGAATTGCAGTTTTAACTGTAATTTCCATAAAGTCAATCAGGACAGGGACTTTACCTGTTCATACAGCTGCAATAATGCTTGTTACGCACATTGGTACTCTGCTGTGCTATTCATTTTGACTGTCATCCGAAGGCACTTCCAGAGCACACCTGCGTTGCAGCACAGGATAATGCATTACCAGTTGTTGTGAGCTGTGATGCAAAAACATTCTGCAGGTGGGATTTATTTTTTTTTGGTCCATTGTTGTGCATTAGTCATCTCAGTTAAATACATTTTAATGTAATATGCATTAACCACAACACACCTGTCAATAGGCCCAACCTTGGGTTTTGGCTAGATAAACTTTGATAAATCTTGCACCGATCTGTTGTGTGGCATCCATCTGCCATCTACCTGTAACTATTCCAAAGACTTGAAACTTGTATGTTTAACAAGTGAACAGAGAATGATTATCTCATGGAATACTGTTTTCAATACCACAGCTTGCTCTTGGTGGCTGGAGGCACAGTTTTGAAGATATGTGACTTTGGTACAGCCTGCGATATTCAGACCCATATGACTAACAACAAAGGGAGTGCTGCATGGATGGCTCCTGAAGTCTTTGAAGGTAAAACATTGTTTTGCGTGTTTCTCAGTGCTAGAATTTCACTTGTAATATGTTAAATCTGCTTAAATATGTATAATTACCTTTTTTTTTATTGGTTAGATAGATTAACTACATATACATATTTACCAGTTGGAGCTGCAGGTTACTGCCACGTATTTTGATTAGGTTAGGTTTACTGTAAAGGTGCCCATACGCCTGCCGATTATCATACGATAATCGCGGGTGATCCCGCGATCGTACGATAATCGGCAGGTGTATGGAAGGCGTGCGACCGTTTTTACTGTATGGTCGCACGTCTTTTGTCTTCCGAGCACGCTTGAAAACCTGCCGAAAATCGTACGATTTTCGGTGGGTTAGTGGCGTGCTCGAAAGACAAATGCTGAACGGGTCGGTGTGCGCAAGCGCACACTGCCTGCTCAGCATTGGAATCTACGGAAGCCCTCCCCTCAAGATGGGCAGATCGTACAAGATTTTAATTACCTTACAACCATCGCACAATGAAAGTTGTGCGATGGTTGTAAGGTGTATGGCCAGCTTTATACTGTTGATTACTGTAAATGTCCTCAATTGTGAAAGACCTGAACAGCAGGTGATGAAATTAGCTCAAGCAAATCAGAAGAGGAACATACACACTTTCTTATAGCCGAAACAGACCCATAAGGATTTTCTGTTCGACAGAGGCAGTAAAGTAATTAGCCGAGCTAATAATCATACATATCTAATAAATTGAAACATATATAAATGAGTCGCATATATGAGCCTTCAAACAAATGAGGCATAGAAAATATCTACACAAAGACAAAAAAGCAATATAGACCAAAAAGTCCCACAGAAAAAACAAAAGCAAACAATGGTGATTGTGCAAAAAAAATCCTCAGATGATTAGCAGCCAATGTGCATATAACTCAAGTAAGGATAATCACACAATGCAGGCAGGCCTTCACCTCCACCAAGTGAGTGATGACATCAAGTGAGTGCTCACCTGGGGAGGTAGACCCCGACCCCTGATGAAGTCACGTGTTTTGACGTAACGTACATACGGCAGAGCTTCTGATGTCACTGCACTGAGCTGAGCCGGACGAACAGGTTTTTTTTATCGCTTTGCTGCCATTTGCCCTGCTGGTCTGATCCAGCAATACCCAATGCCTGTACTGTTTACACCATTGTACCTGTGATCTGAGGAGACCTTATCGCCTTTTCTGTGCATGGGCTTCCCTCCCCCCATTAAGAAGGGAAAAAACGCATTTGACCTAGCTCTGTGGGTCTAACTCCCCAGGTGAGCACTCACTTGGTGGAGGTGAAGGTCTGCCTGCATTGTGTGATTATGCTTACCTGAGAGTTATATGCACATTGGCTGCGAATCATCTGAGGAATTTTTTTGCACAATCACCATTGTTTGCTTTTGTTTTTTCCTTGGGACCTTTTTTTGTCTATATTGCTTTTTTGTCTTTGTGTAGATATTTTAAATGCCTCATTTGTTTGAAGGCTCATATATGTGACTCATTTATATATGTTTCAATTTTATTAGACAAGGATGATTATTAGCTCGGCACAATATTGTTTTTCACATTTTCCATATATTTAGTTATATCCTTAGTGCTTGGTAGCTCTTATTTCCACATTACACTTACTGGCGCTGATCACCTTTATTGTTTATTTAAAGTAATTAGCCAGCGCTGGACTTTAGTAGACCATTATAGTCTGCAAAATAAATGTCATGCAATCATCCTGTAATAAATACTTATTTGTAAAAAAATGTTTACAATCAAAGAAAGTTTATTATTTTGTAAATTTTAAATAGAGTAAAAACAATTAAAAACCAAGATTGCATATGTTACCTAGGTCTTAAGTTTCTGAAAATCCATTGATATAATCCACTGATAACAGCTATCTCTGGGTGCCTGGAAGTTGGTTCAGGTTTTCTGTGGCGTTTTCTGGAACCCTCTAAAACCAAGGGCAATCTGACATGCATATTCAGCTGTCTTATATGGTTGCTAGACCCAGCCCATTTTACTCCCCTGCATATTGACTGTTGGTCCATCACTCTGATGACAAACTGACATGGAAATGGGTGAGACTGGCCTTTTGGACAGGGAAATACAGAATTTTCATATTAGAGCTGCGTGGTTTTCATCACTCTAAAGTTCTCAGTTAGCGAGTTTATTTAGGTAGATGTGCCTATTCTACTATACGAGTGGAGCTTCAGAAACCATAAACATCAGGTATAAATTAATGAATCTGCTCCTTTCTAACAATCGTAGAGTACTCAAAGCTATTGACCCTGTATAAAAATTAAAGTGCATCTCCCTGTGTTGGTTTACCACTTCTCCAACAGAGGAATAGCATTCATTTCTGGTGTGCTTCAGGTTTAGACCGAAAAGACCAGTTCTGTACAGCAAATGAGCTGAGAGATGGCTAGCAGCCATGATTGATCAGATTTGTTGTGTACTTTACGTTCCTTATATATTTTACGCAAGAAAATATCAGGTCCCTAACATGATGAATCGGCAGTTATGGACATTTATGTAAAACAAAACCAAAATTGACATTTCTATAATAGTTCTGTTAAGGTGCAAGAAGGTACCTGCAAGTACCTTTTTTTTTCATTCTCCAGAAATCGTTTGCTTTTCAATTTGAATGCCCCCCCAAATCCTGGCCCAGAACATGTCTAATATTTACCTACCTATAAACAAGCAAGAGTGTCATTATCGACCTTTAAGGTGCTGTTAATTTAAAAAACGAATAAAATCAATCAGAAACTGAGCATATGATGGGAAAAAAATGATAATTAGTGGTCTTGGCTTGAGCCCCTCAGTTATAGCACATGTTGAAATTATGTCTTCATGCACTGACTCTCATTGGTGTACATGCACATCCATACATCAAAAAAATGCACTTTATGAGCATTATATCATGCGCATATACTGTAGATGTGACTGGGGCATACAAAATGTGATGGGTGACCCCATATCTTAGAGGGACATTGGAGTCGATAGGGCCTACCTAGACCAAAATTTGTGTAAATTTTCAGGGTCATATGTTTCTGGATCGACTGGGCATTTTTCACTGAAGGTGACATCTGCTTATGAAGTTTCTTTTATCATATACTTGCTTGGGTTTGTTCACACCACTTACATACTCGCATACTTGGGTTTGTTCACACCACTTACAGTCCGTTCTAGTGCAGTTAGCTGCTGGAACGGTCTGTATCGCATACTGCAAACAGGGGTGTGAGGGGGCCCGAGGGTGCATTGAAGTCAATGGCACTGCAGCCGCGCCCTCCACCCGCAGTGCCCCGCAGCAGAACGCGTGGCACATCAATCCCTGAATTCCAGTCTAGTGCGATCTGAGAAAATAGTGCATGCAGCATTTTTTCTGATCACACAGGACCGCAGGTGGTGAGCGTTGCTGTGGTGCCATTAACTTCAATGTCCTGTCAAGCCCCCTCCCCAGAACGCAGGGAGCAGGCCAGGATGCAGAACAGCAAATCGTGGTGGAACGCACAGGAGCTAATGTTAAAGTTAAAAGGTGGTTTTGTTTTGATAAACATCTTCATAGCAAGTATAAACAAAATAGTGTAGCGTGTGACGGGAATCAGGATAATTTTTCAATATGAGGCTGAGCTCAAGATCACAGCATGACCTTAAACTATCAGCAGGAAAGTTCAAGAGTAACATTAGAAAGTATTATTTTACCCAATGTGCTTGGGATGCTCGGAGCAGCATACCAGCAGAGGTGAACCAATCAGCAGTAAGTTAATTTAAACATGCCTGGGATAAACATAGGTCTATCCTCGGACAAAACAAATGCAGACTTGATGGTCCCTTAATTTATTTCTACTGCAGGTCTTCTATATTTCTATTTTAATTAACCATGAAAGTACTGTGTTCATTGTCTTTAATAAATAAAAGCGAGCAATTGGGTTTTGTAAGCACTAGTAACAGACTGTAATGGAAACAAATCACCTGGGTGCCACAATAGCTCCAATATGTGTGCATATGACTACAATATAGCCAACCTGAGATACAAGTAAAACAAAGTAACCAGCCAGTGATAAGATAAACCATAAGTCCACAGTAAAAGTAAAGTCCTTAGACTAAAAGGGTTCACACTGGGTTAAACCGTGCTGCTTTGCAAGGACAGAGAGGAGTGCTCTTAATTCATGGGAAGACAAAATAGTCATAGCAAAATGCACAGCATAGTGCAGTAACTATTGGCTCATGGCCACCACTTCATAGGATTAGGTAGGGGAGAGAGAGGTCTCCTCAATTGTTTTCTGCACTACACACTAGTCGGCCCTTCTGTGGACCCACATGATGCCACTCCTGTAGTACAGAGAACACTGACCTCCTCTGTCCCCTTCCTAATTATGGCAAGTGGTGGCCAAGAGCTGCTGTGAACAGATTATAGCCTGCGCCTGTGACACACACTCTGCATTTAGTTTTTCTTGTGGGTAATATTTTTTTTTTCCCCCCGGATTAAAAGTTACTGCATTATGCTGTGTGGTCTACTGTGTCTGTTTTCTCATTTTGCGTTTAACCTCTTGCCGTCCGCCCGTAGTAAAAAAACGGACGGACGGCACTACAGCATCTGCGGACGCACGGGCAGAAAAGACCCGTCCATTGTACCGCAGCGCTGAATACTGAAAAATGGCCTGGATGGGAAGGGGGTTTAACACAGGGGATGTCAACTGGTTAAAGAAATGTCACTGTCCCGGATTCATAGGCTCATTCACTAACAATGGTAGATTTGAATGCGTTATGATACAAATATTAAAGCACATAACTTTCTCATAGTAGTGCCTTTCCCTTCTTGATTTGCCCTTTCCTAGTAACCTAGGAGAAGTGAAGCTTAAAATGCTGTGCTGAACTGTGTGCTTTTCTTTTAGGTAGTAACTACAGTGAGAAATGTGATGTTTTCAGTTGGGGAATCATCCTTTGGGAAGTCATCACCAGGAGGAAACCTTTTGATGAAATTGGAGGCCCTGCTTTCCGCATTATGTGGGCAGTTCACAATGGTGAGTTATTTTATATCATTCCCTTGAATGTAACACATTCTAAATAATTACCTCCACCAGGACTTGGTGGTGCAGTTAGTACCCCTCCATTACACAAACGCTGATTTTTTTAATCGTCTTTTGTCAAAGGAGCCAGTCCAAACATTGTCAGCTAAGCAGTGAGTGCAACTAATCAGCTGCAGTCAATTGTTCAGGTATTCCCTCTTCCACGCTGTTTAATGTTAAATGGGGAAATCCAGCGATTTAATCTTTTCTGGCTCAGCCCCCAAAACTAGCCCCCCCTAAGCTAAACTACACTGAAACCCACCACACTCCTGCTGCTTACTTAACTTCAGTAGGAGTTGGGGCCTACTCCATGCTGTGGCTTTGTTTTCATCCTCTTTGGTCAAAATGTGTTCACTGTAGGCGGCACCTTTGCAGTAAGTCCTTGTATACTTGTATTGAGCGTTCTCGGGTGTTTAATTGTCAGATGAAGTAGCATTATACAAGTCTGTGAGGCACCACAAGTTGCAAAGAATATATGAGCATGAAAACTAAGCTTCAGAGGTTGGGATAGTTGGTGTACTTTGTCTAAACATAAAAACTTGTCCTTTTAAAGGATAACTATGGTGTCAGGGCTTTTCCCCATAGTTCTCCTGAGGGTAACGGGAGGACACAAACTAGCGTCCTCCCGTCACCCAAAGCTCCGTATATAGCTACAGCTCGCGGTATACTGAGTCGCCGCAGCTGGGACAGATCCCGACATTACAGTCGAGATCCACCCAGCTGCGTAAGTGACAGCTGGCTCTGCCTATCTAGAGGCAGAGCCAGCTGTACCCTCCCCCGTCCGCTCCGCCAGTCAGCGCTGGAGGATCGGACAGTCGAGGGGTGGGAGGAATCCTTGCAGGGAACCGTGACAGTCACAGTTCTCTGCAGGGACAGGATCGAGAAGTGAGCGAGCGACGGTGTTTGCTCACGTCCCGAACTATTGAGCCGACCTGTGACAGTTTCATTGTCACAGGTCGGCTAGAACTATGAGGCTGAGTGATTTTTCACTCTCCTCATAATTCTCCTTTTTAAAGGAGAACTATGAGGTGAGTGCTTTTCACTCACCTCATAGTTCTAGCCGACCTGTGACTTCAGCTGCGGCGTCTCAGTATACCGCGAGCTACAGCTCGCGGTATACTGAGCCTAGGGTGACGGGAGGACGCTAGTTTGTGTCCTCCCGTTACCCTAAGGAGAACTATGGGGAAAAGCCTTAACCCCATAGTCCTCCTTTTAAGATTTATTTTACATAGCAATTGTGCTTTACCCTCTTTCTCAAGTGCAAGTCTGTCTGAAGAGATAGAAAACTATAAATTCTTTGTTGCTTTATCCAAAGCCCATTTTATCTTGGTAGTTTAGCAGGATTGTTGACTCAAAGACAGCAAAGCAAAAAGCCAATAGAGGGAGCATTTACAAATCATTGATTAAAGCAAAAGATGTGTTTTATGAAAATGACATCACAGTTCAATGTATACCCGCTGACAATGGAAACTTTCCTTTCCTTTTAATGTTCTGACTGTTGTCCACTGGATATGTTAGGTTGCCTATTACAGATATTCAAAGCCTGTGTTTATTACCTGAAACACTACATTGTTGGTGAAAGCACATTCTTCCTTAAAGACTCATTTACATACCCTTTGATGCACCTGGAATGTATTTATCAGATTAAAAAAGTAAGTAAAGTCTTGCAGTTCATTTTATTTAGAAAGCAGCCACAGCCAGGGTGGAAAAGCCTGCCTTCTGCCAGCATGCTGTAGAAAGGGACTCTTTTGTCTGTAAGGAAGCAGTGGTCTCTCTGCAGAGGTCCAGTATGCCCCCTGCCTACAGCTCTCCCATCAGCAGGGAGAATAAGCTTTACTGATTGCCGTGTCATAAGTCTGATTTGGCAGGGGGTTCGTCAGACTTCTGCAGAGCAACCGCTGCTTCGACACATAGATCTAGGATCCGTTCCTGCGGTATCTTGACAGTGGACAAGCTTTTCAACAGGCTATGGCTGCTTGCTAATGAAAATGAACTGAGTGCACATCTTTTGTTTTGATGCACCTGAAATGTATTTAGCTTATTTAACTGAAAGTTCAGTTGTGCTTTTAAAGGTGTTTTAATCCATTTGTTTAATTACGTTTTTCATATGAATTCCCAGGTACTCGGCCACCTCTAATTAAGAATTTACCTAAGCCTATTGAAAGCTTAATGACTCGCTGCTGGTCAAAAGATCCATCTCAACGACCTTCAATGGAAGAGATTGTCAAGATAATGACACATCTTATGCAGGCAAGCTTTTTTTTTTAGTTTGTTAACCCCTCTGCAAGATCTACGTAGCCTCAATAAATTTTCCAGGTGTGTGTGTGTGTGTGTGTGTGTGTGTGTGTGTGTAATATAAGATAGATTTGATTTTGTGATAGTCTGTATGTGTGACACCCAGACAAGGTAGTAAATGACCCTAAAGCTGGCCATACACCTTACAATTATCTGCAGATTTTCTGTGGTCAGATGGAAAAGGTGCAACAGATTCCTCCATCTACACTTAACTGTGTGGATGGGTAATCTCCACCTGGGCCAATCTGTTGCACTTTTTACATCTGACCGCAGATAATTGTAAGGTGTATGGGCACCTCTAGGCTTCATTCATACCTATATTTTGGGTGTGATTAGGGACCTGCAGCAGGAATTCCTAATCTGCCTATTTACAAGTGGCAGCTGTACCCAATTCAAGTTAACAATCAGGCGACATCCGCTGCACACCGCATGTAATCGTATGTCATAGGATTGCATGCAGTTAGAAACCAATCACTATGCCTGGATGCACGTTCCATACGTCCAGGGATAGTAATTGATTCCTAAACGCATGTAATTATATATGCCTCTTACCATGTATTGAATCTTTTGTCATACTGAATGTACTCCTGAGAGATTTCGATCGCAGATTATTTTTTCAAATTTCTTAGTACCCACGTGAAAAAAAAAACTTGGCTGTTTTGTTGTCCTGCATGCAGCAACTTAGTTGATTCTTCAGTTGCATATAATGCGAAGTACTGCTGCATTCTGTCACCTTAGAGGCAAAATCACAGTGTAGCGAAAACAGACGCTGGAGAAAGTATGATTTTTTGTTTTGTATGTAGCCATAAAATCCTTGTCTCCAAGTCCATTGAGGGATACAGCTATATGATGATTAAGCAACTTATGGTCACACTGCTACCTACAGGAGAAATGGTCAATAGACACACAGAAGCTAAAGGCCTGCCCCTTGAAGGCTGTAACCCCTCATACCTTACACTTGCTCAGTTGTAGGAAGTGGTCCAAAGACAGAACCATAGCATAGTGGTGGGAGCCATGTCCCTCAATTGACTCTGAGAAAAGGATTTTACTGTGAGTATAAAATTCCTATGTCCTCACTGTACATCACAGGACACAGAATGGTATGCTTAGAACACTGAGTTAGCCTTCAGGATATTGGACACTGGAAAATCTTTAAGGACAGTCCAGTATAACCCCAACTATTCCCAACAAGCCTTGGTTTTCTGCTAATGTCCTTAGGAGAACTTTTTTTTTTTCTCTGCTCTGAGAGAATCTAACTTTTTTTTTTTTCTTTAAACGTCAGACTTTTTCATTCAAATGCTTCCCCCTAATGCAGTGCCAGCCTGTAAAGTTGCTTTTGGCACTGGCTCTTGTGTGTGGCATTCACCTGGGCACATAGTGCAAGGCATTGAGTTAGCCACAGGGTGCTATACCGGTCCGAGCTGTGGTCTCTGTGCCAGTGGAGCCATGTCTCCTGAAGCCTCCATAGGCATATGCCCACCGGCAAAGACCACCACCGCAGAGTACCCAAGGGCTTGTCAGTTATCCCTAGGTGCCACCCCGCCCCATTTTATTTTCCCTTGAGGGGGCTGACAGAGATGCGACTTCTATGAGAATGATTGGTGTGCGCTCATTTTTAATCCTATGAAGTAGACAAGGTAATAGCTTTTGCAGCAGAAAGGCATAGAGCAAGGCTTACTAATACCACTGTTACCAGGGCATCCATCTGGTCCCCCAACCTGGGAACAAACCTGACCAGCTTCTTGTTGAACCAAGATTCTAAGAAATCCAGCACCCGCCAATGCAGATATTTATCCCGAGAGACCATTATCCCAGGTCCAGACATTGTGTGCTGAAAAAAAACTTCATGCCAGTTTTTCACACTGCGAAGGTGCACCGCAAAGATCGCTGTGAGATGTGAAGCTCTGTCCAGGACAGCATAGATTCTGTCTCTGCAACACTCCTGATGCCTCCCTATGGTGATTGATCAGGCTTCCTCCCACCTGCCATGGAAAAAGTGGGGGCAGATCTTCATGCAGTAGTGGGTTTATCCGTAGGCTTGGGTCCATTTGAGTGCCGCAGAACCCCCAGAGCTTAATAGGGTGGAAGTAATCTTGTGGGTTTGGAAACTGGAACCTGTCTTGGAGGAACAAAAGGTATATTTTAAATAGACACATAGAAATTAAAGGCCTGCCCCTTTAAGGCCATAACCCTTCTTACGTTACACCTTCTCAGTTGTTGCAAGCAGTCCAAAGAGAAGAACCATCGCATATTTTCATGGAGGATAATAAAATGTCGACCTGTGTTGTTGATCTTAGTTGTGTGTAGCTTTGGTTAGAAGTATTATTACTCTGTTCGCAGCATTGATCAAACAACTAATGGTTTAATCTAGCAAAGAGCCAAAAAATATGGTCTTCTACTGAGGGTAGACTGAGAAGGGCTTTGTACACTGTTACTCCACTGATCAGCATGTAAGCCAAAATGCCCTTCAGATCTGAACAGAGAAGTGGCTACCCAAGACATAACTTGACTAACATCAAGCACCACATTGCAGAATAAAGTTACGTTCAACAGCCATGTGGTAAACGCAGTCAATAACACCAGCCATTGCCAAGTCCCTACTTAGGGAATTGAACAAAAAGCTAAAGTTTGGTAGATGAGTGTGGAGGCGAACATAATTCAAAGAGTAAATATTGTGGTAGAACCCAGCCCAGACACCATGTTAGAGGAATACTCTAAGTGGAATATACATGCCAGATTAGAAAGAAATCGGTGCCTGCTGAAAGAAGGGTCAGCGGTAGTTGACACCACAGGCAAAAATTACGCAAAGTAGTAACGGTGCCGAAGGTACAGTGTTTGCTTCACCAAGCTCACTGAGCAAATTGGGCCACAAGTTTGTAGGATGCTTGCAACGGCAGGGTGACTACTTTCCCGTTTAACGCCAGAGATATTGCAAAAAATTAATAATAATGCTAATTCCCCTTATTAGAAAAGGAACTAATCCACTCCTCCTTTAATGCTTACTACCAGCATTTTCGAAGTGCACCAGAGGGAATACGGAGGTTGACTGAGTAACCTGGTCAGTGTAGGTGGAACACAGTAACCTCAGAATTGTGCTGCTGCAAGCCGCCAAGCCCCAAGTGCTTGCTCGCAGAGGAGAAAGGACCTATGTAGCACTGTCCACCTTATTTATAGAATGCACTGGGTGCCACAAGCATTGGCTGCTGTATTCACTAGAATGCACTGTCTTTTTGCATTCGTGTACTGACTGCAGCATTTACTGGTAGAGGAGGAGAGCCATTATGTGGTGAAACATCTGAAAGCAAAATGTCCATTGTGTGCTCGTACCCATGTGCTACCTCCATATTAGAGCTGTATCGCATAGTATAGCTAGAAAAAAAAAGTCGTTAATATTAAAATGGTTGTTGGGAGCAGAGCCTGGCCGTTCTACAGTTACAAGTGTAAACTCTTCCATTGTGTAGCCCGAGTTGAAATAAAAAGGAGGCTTCCCAAATGTGTCCAGAAAGCAAATAACTTGAAACTAAATGTGAGCCGAGAAGTAAAAGGAGAACTTTAAATCTTTCACAAAATGGCCAGTCAGCTACAGTTGCTTTTCTAGGAAATACCACATATCTCCTCCTAACCAAACAGAAGAAAGACCTCAATACAGCATACGCCTGCCAGGTACTCAAAGCAGTGAAATATCAGAGATGGAGACAGGATCACTGCCACAGTTTTGGCCTGATAACTCCAGAGGGAAACCCAAGACATACTGGCCTAACCTAAAAGTGGAGACCTCTGCAAACTGGGCAAAGGTGGGTATTCCGTGTCGATTGGAGACCATCACAGAGAGAACACTTGTATACTAAATGAGCTGGGGAAGCCTGCACTCATTGCACTAACTGTATGAATCTGCATAAATCTACCAGTAGTTGATGGGCAAATCTTCCAAATGAACAGAACACAGCAGATCTGAAGAAAAGCTGTCTACTCTCCTAAAGGACACAAAGCAAAACTGAGCAGGTGGGAGGGGTTATAGCCTTAAAGTGACAGACCTTCAGTTTCCCTGTGCCTAGTGTCCATTTCTCTTGTAGGTGATAGTAAAACCCTAGGTGTCTAAATCATCAGGCTGTGTCCCTCAATTGCCTTTTTTTAAATGTTATATTCGTTTTGCCATGGCAAAGTTATCAGCAATGGAAATGAATCGTTTTGTGCACTTTATGTAATATCTCTTCTGGAAAGCTGGGAATTTTGTAGTGGATGTCTTTCACAATAATGTGTGGATGTCTTACTGCTTTCCAAGGGATGTAAGAAGCCAACAAATGATGCATCCAACAATGTCACAAAACTGAAGTTTATTTTGTTGAGCTGGTGTTTAAATTTAATAGCGTAATAGGCAAAGTAAACATTTGCATTTTTTAATTGAAACATTTACACTTATATATAATTTTATTTTATTCTTTTCTCTAAAAGTTCACCTTTTCATTTGGAAATAAGTTATTTCTTTTTCCATTTTAGTATTTTCCTGGTGCTTATGAAGCTTTGCAGTATCCTTGTCAGTATTCTGATGGTGGGCAAAGCAATTCTGCCACAAGTACAGGTTAGTGCTCTCTCCTTTTGCTACATGTACCAATTGATGGTTACTTTTGAAACTAACTGCTGAGAATGGCAAAGATGTTGTGTGTAGCAGTTAAAGATGTTTCCCTTATGTGTTTTTTAACTTGACCTCAAATCCTGTTAATGAGATTGATTTAAACGAATATGTGGACACTAGGGAAAATGCAACAGGACTGTTGGCATCTGCAATACTAGATGTATGTATTCCACAGGTGCCAAACCACTAAAGACGTACTAAAGTACATAGTATCCATGCTACTGCTAGAGAAACCCAGCCAATACATTTTTTGGGGACATTAAAGGTACATATATCATGCATAATAATATACATATTTTATTAATAAATCACATTAAAATCAGAATACAATAACTAATTGTAAGGCCAGTACAATCTTTGTTTTTGATACCTTTCCCAAAGGTCACACTATAAACCATTTTAACATCATACAAATGCAGCATAAATATATAGTACATTTAATGCACAATGTTCCGTGCTACAGGAGAACATGGACAGTAGGTAGGTAGGTATCTAAGATGCACAAGTAATATTAGAATATGTATCCACCATCATTATACATACACTGCTCAGTATTTTCTTTATATGCATATGTGTATGCACCCTTATCTGTACAGTATATAGAACCAACTTTTATTCCACATATCTATGTATTTCTGCAATATGTATTACCACTTTTGCAGTCAAAACAGTACAGGCAGGGTTAATTATTTGAAGCAAACCTCCCCCTAGACAGTAAGAACTAAGCAGGATTTTTCAGTCCTGGTGTTAGCACAATGAACATCCCAAAAAAGTAAGCTGCAATATTTTTTTTATGTTATGCTACGTGATTAGGAACATGCAACAAATATAAAGTAGGTTTTATCCCAATTTGGCTGGAAAAGCGGAAATACACTTCAACACTTCCTTATAGTGTGGAAGGTCAGCTTGCACCTTCCTTGTGGGCTCAGTCTGAAGCTTGTATTATAGTGTCAGCTGTTTGCAATATTTTCCTTCTATTAGATATAATGTATTGTATTCACTTCTCCACAGGGTCATGCACTGATCTTAATTCTACAAATACAAGCAATAAGAGTGATATCGAGGAATTCCAGGTTAGTGCAAGCAATGATACAATCAAACGAATAGAGTCCAAATTGGCACACTGGAATAATCAGTCCAAGCAAGGCGTAAGTATATCTGTTTTTGTCCTTTATTCTCTATCTGTTAAACGTTCAGTCTGATTTTTTATATGAGATATTTAGCATATGTTTCTGATCATTTTATCAGGTTGCTTAACCTTTTTCTTTTTTTTTCAGACAAAGTTGCACTTTCAAAGTAGATAATTTTACCACAGTATATAATAATGAATTGAAGATAATAAAGTAGTTCCATCCAATTATATTTTTTAGGTAACCACATCTCCCAAAGTGTTAAAGATGGAAGCTTTGAATCTAATTGATTGAGCTTTATGATTTTTTTTCTCTCCTCTGTTCCGCTTGGAGGATTAGAAGATGCCATTTACATGTGATATACATAATGGGGTCGATTTTTATAAACTTTTCATCCAAGAGTCACACATTTTTCTAATTTCATTTGGAAAATGTGTAAATCCTGGGTGAAAATATAAATAGACCCCTATGTCCGTAGAATGTTACATCACTAGCTAGCTAGGTACCTAAAGTAATTACAGATGGATCCTTTCATTTATCTAATGCCTGCCATTTACTTACAGCTTCTGCAGCAAAACACATAAGACTGTCACAGGCTGGTATATAAAAATAAGAAAAATACTTGACATATAGGAGATGTTTGTTATCCCTTCCACTGTTCTAAGTCCTGACCAAAAAAGAAAAGAGTATGCCACTAAAACAAGCTGGTTGATTTTTGGTAATGTTGCTTTTTTTTGGGAGAGATCTTTCATATGAAATGCAGATGTGTTGAGTTTTTCTTAGGACTTTTTTTCACTTCTGTACCCACCTTTACTTAGATGTTTTGTATGATCGAGTTCTTTCCTGCATGCCTAATTACCTGGGAGTTCTTTCTAAACATTTTCTAATAATCCCTATTTAGGGGGAACAAGGCCGCTTGAGTCTGCCACCTTCTCGAGGTAGCAGTGTTGAAAGCCTGTCTGATACTCGAGGAAAGCCACCTTCAATACTTACATCTGAGAGTAAAAGGATGAGTGCCGACATGTCAGAATCAGAATCAAGGATTTCTGCAAGCACAGGTAATAGACGAGCATAAAATATAATAGAAATGCCAAAGCTATGACTTAATTCACATAGGCCAAGTAAGAATGTTTTATTTGTAGGTGCAGTATTTTAGGGTATTCTAGTAAAGGAAGAGAGAAGTGTTTACCTACTCTGTCTGGCGACGTACACTGTACGTCGTCAGTCACGAAGGGGTTAAATAAACAACTGCTCTCTGAGACTTGCTTTAGAGCTCTAGTCTCCAGCTGGCAGTGAATAAGACATATTTTTCTGAATTTCTTTTCTTTTATATTTACTGGAAACATTTTTTTTATTTTTTGAAGTAATGGATAAAATGAAGAAAATATTTAAACATCTATAAAGTCCTCTTAATTTTCAGAGCAAAGCCCTATAATAACTTGATAAGTCTATTAGTTGCCAAACCAAATTCTATGTTTAAAATGAGGGATGTTCAGATACCAGTGCAGATACTTGTCATTTTCACGAGAACTAACAGGGTTCTTGCAGCTGGGACCTGGCTCTGGCGCTCCATTTTATATATATATATTAAAACAGAGATGTACAAATCCCAGGAGCTCTGTGTGCTCCTTACAAATGACAGCTGCCTCCTAACTTTTGAATGTTTCTCTAGTCTTGGAGCTGGAAAAGTATCTGTACTTGTACTTTTACCGAGTACGGTACTTGGTATCTCAACATCCCTAATTAAAATGTATTACTTTCAAAAACATCTCGGTCCTCTGCTTCTTTTCTTTTACATGTGACTTAAAAAAGCAGCAGTCTGGTCATACCTTATCTATGAGTTTGTTTTTGTTCTTTGGGTGGGGGGAGTGTTGGCTTATTAGATCTTTTTTATTTTACTTGTTTGTTGCACAACAACAAAATGTGCTTGTCTAAACAACTGAATTTGAACCCTGATTTGGTTGGCCAATGCTATATTTTAGTCTGAGGAATTCTTTGTAATGTGATGCCCTTAGCTTAGCCTCACATTGTAGGAGATGGTACACGTTTTGTAGCAGCTGTAATACCATTGTGTCTGTGTGCAGCAATATTTAACTAAACAGACTGGAAACCTCTGGTTAAATGAAATGTGGTTATTTCAACCAGGGAAACAATGATAACACCCAGGTGTAATATAGCTATGGGTTTGTATGGTTGAATGGTGGAACAGAACAAAACGAGTACTAAGCAAACTGTTTTATTATGGCACATGAAAAACATCTAATGAAAACTCACAAATAGAACACATAAAAGAGGAATAAAAATCACAGTTAAAAACAGTGTGTCTAAGGCACATAACGACAATAATGGCAACCAACTAACTCTTAAGTGCCATTAATTTGCTATAAAAGATAAACCAACAGAGAAAAGCATTGGAGTAATAGCCGCATAATATGGCATAAATTCTGCAAAGTTCATAGAGAGGTGAGAATGGCAGCAGTGCAATGCTGAAAATAGCAGGTATTTGCCAAGGTTTAGACAATGGAGAAGTGCTACACAAAACCCAACAGCATTCTTAGGAAACTTAGGTTTTGTAAGCTCTGCAGGTTGCACATCTCACTACGCAAGCCCCTGCTACATACAAGAACCCAGAGGAGAGGCTGACTCAACTTGGTGTCGCCTACCTAAGTCTAAAGTATTAGTTTTGAGGCATTGACCCATATCTTGTAAAGCAATTGCACAGTAAAAAGCTGAATTTAAGATATAGGTATAAAAAAAAAATCAGCTGTCGCAAACCTAGGCAATCCATACCAAACATATAATAAAAGTAAGCTGAAGTTACCTTCAGTGAAAAAAAAAAAAAAAACACATTGAAATGAACACTATATCCAGTTATTATAGGCAGCTTAAGTCCTATAAACATTTCAGATCTGCCCTCCTGTTGGGCAAAATGGGCCGACCAGCTCATTACAAAACTAAGACAGATGTAAGGAGGCAGGGTTATATTTGATATTAATAGAAAAAGTTGAGATTTACCTATAATTTGTAGTGCTGAGGTCTCTGAATCTGTTGATAGGTTTGAGGTGCATTTTTGTTACTGCTCCATTTGAGCTGCACAGGTCTGTAACAGATTTCATCTATATATTGTTCCATGATTCAGTTACTTGCAGTCATCTGGAAATGTACATTTCTGTAAAGTATTAACTTAAAGGAGAACTATAAGGTGGGTGAAAATCACTCAGCCTCATAGTTTGAGCCGCCGTGTGACAATGATAGTCACACATCGGTTTAATAGTTCGGGAAGTGAGAGAACACATACCCTGAACGGACGGGGAAGGGGCGGGTACAGCTAGCTCTGCCTCTAGATAGGCAGAGCCAGCTGTCAGTCATGCCGCTGGGTTGATCTCGACAGTAATGTTGGGATCCGTCCCGGCTGCGACGTCTCAGTATACCGCGAGCTGTAGCTCGCAGTATACTGAGCTTTGGGTCATGGGAGTACGCTAGTTTGTGTCCTCCTGTGACCCTTAGGAGAACTATGGGGAAAAGCACTGACCCCATAGTTCTCCTTTTAATATCTAAACCTTGTATGCAAGCACAGGATTCTGCTAGTGTTGCACAGTTTTTACATTTTATTTTATTTTTAAGAGTTTTAAATCGGCAAATAGGTAGGTCATTTTACGTCAAGTTATTACAAAAAAAATGTGTAACCTATTACTTTTGTAACTTGTAAAGATTTTCGTAAAGAAATGTCACCAGAACACCAACCAATCAAGCGCTTTCGGGGCCACACAGGGTCCCCTTCATCAGGCTTAAAATCAGGCTTTGGTTCACTTTAAGCCTGATGAAGGGGACCCTATGTGGCCCCGAAAGCGCTTAATTCTACTTTGAGTGACTTCTGAAAAATAAAAAAATGAAGATTCACTGAAATTAACGTGTTTGTCATGTTGGTGTGCTGGTGACATTGCTTTACAAACTTTGCTTGATGCGGCGCCATCCGCAGTCACTACGAGCACCCATTTTTGCTTATGGGAATTCCGGTAAGGTTGTGCTACAGGACTTTTTGATATTTGTAAAGATTTTCATCACAGCTTCCAGTTAGGGCAGTCCATAACTAACCATTCCAGGTAGACTTTGTCTGTATTACTATAAGTTTGTGTCTTGTGCTGTATTTTGCATGCTCATCTATGTTTTTCTTTTTTGTTTTTTTTTTTTCTTTTTTCATTTTGTTTCCATTAAATGCAGAAACCTAGCACGGTTCTTTTCTGCACGCACTTTCATTGTGTAACATTGTGCTGTACACTTCCATGCTTTTGTTAATTGTGTTTTGTACCACTTGTTGTCTGCATGTGTATTGTGTATATGTTTTTGCAGCATATACCAAGCCTAAACGAGG
Organism: Nanorana parkeri; assembly: GCF_000935625.1. Lineage (NCBI taxonomy): Eukaryota > Metazoa > Chordata > Amphibia > Anura > Dicroglossidae > Nanorana > Nanorana parkeri. The sequence continues at coordinate 26,376 of NW_017308187.1, read as the reverse complement.
CCACCGTAAAACTGCTTCATTTGGCAATATTCTGGATGTCCCTGAGATCATCATAACAGGTACTACAGAATGGTAGTGGCACATCAAGCCAAACATTAATGACATAAAGAAAACTAAATGCGTTTTGCTCCAACCTGTGTCCAGTCTATGTCACTTTTATTTAACTTTTGACATGTGCCTTGTTTTCAACACGAAGTACCAACTGTTATAGTATCAAATGACTGACTACTGCCTTCTGTGAAGTAAATTTGTATATACAAAGGTAGTTTTAAAAGTCATGTGATTCATGTTCATGTTTACCTTGGTTGTCAAAGTAAAATGACAGTTTACTTCCAGTGATTCTTACTTATGGGCAAAGTACTCTGGATTCTGACATATACTTTAGATGCCTATAAACAGCATTTTCAGATGTATGGTATCAAGTCTTTTTGTTTTTTTTCTTTTTCTTTTGAAGACCTCATAATTCTATAAGGAACTTTTACTCTACTGTATTTAGGGTAGAATGCTTGTGTCTGCTTTATGTATTTCTATGTAGATATGGGCAGAATTATATAACTGTCATTTTGCCCTAAGAGGACCAAGGAGGAAGCCGGGGACAGGGTTGGTGCACAGGGAGGGGCGAGAGAGGGGGGGGGGCAGGCTACCAAATTTGAAGAAAAACGAAATGTAGTTCCACAACAAACAATGTTCAACAACAAAGCTGCTCAGATCTAGCTAGAAACTTCCAGAAAGCTTGTTGTACACGCAGCTCTTATACAAGCTGAAGTGGTGAACATTCTTTTCACTGTTTACATGTAACACATGAGGGAAAATATGTTTACATGATTTGCTAATCCATTACTATTAAAGTAGAATCTGTACTAGTAAAGTAGATCTGTCGGTATCTGGGTGGTGCCTCTCTTACTGACCCTCCCCGAATAGTGGAGGATTGCAGTACAAATATTTCTGTCGATCACAGGCACATTGCTGCAGCAGGCAGGATTTCTGCAAGTAGTCTTCATACAGATTCCCTGCCTGCCTTTAGCTTAAGGAGTACAAGGTAATGACAGGGGTTTTTTTTAACATGTATGAGCCAGGCACATTTTATTGGACAAATACCTCTCTGTATCTGTAAAAAATAAGTCAAGGCAACTGGACTTGCTGTATTTTTCTTGAAGACTTTTCACTGGTCATCCAACCAGCTTTCTCAATTCAGAATAACTTGTACAAAAAAAAATTTGAGAAAGCTGGTTCGATGTCTAGTGAAACATCTTCAAAAACAAATACAGCAAGTCCAGTTGCCTTGACTTATTTTTTACAGATATACTATGACCTGGATGAATGAGAACCTTCACAGACAAATACCTCTCTGGTTTATTAAGAGCATTCCAGCTAAAAGCCCTTTGTTTCTATCTCTTCTATGGTACAGTTTAGCTTTTTGATTTTAAAGCTTTAAATGCAAATTTTTTTTCCTTCTGAGATGAACACTTGTGACTGGCACATAATTGGAGCAAAAAGTGTTTGATTCTGATTGTTAATGCTTCTCTTATTAGTGGGTTTAAGCAGAGTTTAAAATAACATGCATGCCATGTCCAAAATAAACGTCCTCTACTAAACACACTAATCAATTGCATAGCACGCACTTACTATTGTCACTTGGTTTTCTTTGACCCCCTCCCTGACAATTGTGACTTCATTTCTCATTCCTTTTCAGCATGTGCATCTTGAGATTCACAAGTGTTTGTGTCTCACATAAGGAACGAGAAATATTTCTGCCATGTTTACATTCCTGCTAATTTTAGAGCAGTGCGGTTGCTGGCTGAGGTGTATGTACTGGGAGAATACTATCATGTTGTGGTTCTTTGGCCCTTAGAATGGCCACACATTAACTAGGACTGCAGTTAGTTAGAAAGCACCATAAGCGGAGCAACAGCATACCTCTATTTCTAAAGATCACAACGCGAGCTCCTGAAACGCTCTGAATGTTTAGAAATTTAGAGAGTAGGCACATTTTCTCCCACAAGGTAGTGCTTGGTGTTTGAGACACTTATTGCTGGGCCCAAGTTCTGTCACAGAGAACATTCTTAAAATGTAACTAAGCTCAAGGGGAAAAAAATGGAATATGCTGCAGCAAAACAGTCCTCAGATGTGGTGGCTGTGGGGTTTGTTTTTGAGCCCTTTTTTTTTTTTTAATCTGGTGATCCTGCTAGTAACAGACTTCCTGTCCTGGGGTGACAATAGTCACACACACCATGCTAGATTTATGAAGGAACAGCATTCTTACCATAAGGCTGAAAGTGTGTGAGGAATACAGAACACCTCCTCATCTCCAAAACATAGGGCAGGTTTTCTGTACGCAACAGAGAGCTGGGAACAATGCTAACTGCTAAATGTGCAGCAGTAGGTTAGTGTCTCACTAGTTTTCTGGAGGATCAACAGATCAACTTTAGGAGCGATATAACAAAAAACATTTACTGGTGTATTTGACAGATCAAAAGGGAAGAAAAAAAGAATTCTATTGTTTTGAGTTTGCATTCACTTAAAGATTATGTAGTAATGGGTTTCAAATTATTTACATATGCATTTTGGGAAGGTGACAGTTTTGGGAACAGTGACTTTTACAATACAGGTATGTTGCGACACCTTATAGTATCTTCTAGTTACTTGCAGTCTTATTTATTATGAAGAACCACATTGGCTCTTTCAATGGTATCTCCAGTTTAATAATTACACTAGAGAACTTCTTTAGCCCAGGAAAAGGAATCGCAAGAATCACATACTGTTTACAAAACTTGTCAAAGAAACCACTGTGTTTATTTCATCTAATTTTTAAGTACACTCTTTCTGCAAAGCATGCTTTAGATTTAAGAGATTCAACTTTTTTGCACTTTGAGAACTTTTTTTTATTTGAATATTTCGTTGCATAGAATGTGTCAATCGGAGCATAAGAAGCAAATATTAAAGTGACACTAAACTCGAGTTAAATCTTAAAAATGCATTCAAGTACCTTAACAAAAATGTAGCTTATTTATGTATCAGTTTGCTGTGGATCCTCAAATCATCTCTGATTTGACACTGTCCTTCCTTCTGGAGGGTGGCTACTTTTGTTCTCCATGTTTTCCATATGTGTTCAATTCAATGCCTTGAAATTTAATGATTCTATGAATTTCAATGATTTTTATGCAGCTAGGCCTTTCAGTGCAGTCCTAGAAAGCATATAATCAAAATCAGTGGTCGTGTCTACAGTTAAGTTTCATAAAGTGCATCCCATGTGACCTTAGGTTTCTGATTGTGAGAAAGCATTCAGATTCAGGCACATCCCAATGTATGTGGAAATAAAAAACCTAAAAGCCAAAACATATTTAAATTAACACATCCCTGATACCGTCTATGTGATGCTTTACGGAGAGCTCAAATATGTTTTCAAAGCCTGCAAACATCATTTTGGTAAATGTGTACTAGTTTTCTATAAATGAAGAAATAAACACAGTTGTTGGTGATGGATTCAGACTTTTAGACCTACCTACCTGTGTCTCTGTCTATTTTATGTTTTTAACTTAAAAGAATATCTTTTTGTTGGAATTGTATTTCAAAACGTGACCTTCTGCATTGGGATTTTCCACTATACTATAATGTTTAGAATAAGTTGTGTATTGTAAGGGTAAACTGATGAGACGAGTTTGTGGTGACTCTAGAAACTGTCAGTGCTTGGGGTGGAATCCACAGCAACTGTTTGACCTAATGAACAGCTACTATGAAACATTATGCAATTGTGAGTTGTGATGAATGAAAGAATTCAGAGCATTGTCTCAGCTGTTGCTTGAAACAATCCAGGGGTTCCCTTCTGCTAACTGATCTCCCTTCTTCACACAAAACAAACATTACGTAATGCTCTGTTTAAAAATAAAATGCTTGTAAATGTGCTTGTTGGTTTACATGTCCTCCTCCCATAGGTTTACGTTGTGCCAAAATGTGTCTTTATTATTGAAAGCACAGATGGCAGAAGTTTGAGTTCTGCTAGCAGGTGATGGGCAGGAGTGGATGCTTACTATATTTCTAAAATATTGATGGTGAGATCTGATATTGGGAAACTGGGAGAGCGGTAGTGGCAGTCATTATCGGGTTAAAGCTATTTTAGCTACAGGATAAAAGGAAGACATATGTTTGGCATGTATTCACTAAGGTAAAGTGAAAGCAGTTCAGAGATGTAAAGTTTTGCTGTAGATACATTAGGTCAGCATCCTTATCACGCAAGGTCCTGGAAATAGATGCCGTCATCAGCCCTGGACAGCAGATGCACTGAAGATGGTGGAAGAGAGAATTGCTGTTCATGTCATGGGAGTGGTTATTGTCTAGTGATCTAGTCAGTCAGTTGGCCAGTGCTTCTCCATTTGAAATGTTGCAGCTGTCTGTCGTGCCCTGTGTCCATTCCTGAGTTTCTTTCGACTTATGGACATGTATAGCTTTCAAGCTTCCACAACTTCCACCCTTTCTTTGAATGCGAGGGCAGCATTTGCCAAATCATTTTTGTTTGTTATCCAGCAGGCAACGGGCAGCAGAGGCGCAGATCTGTTCAGGACGTCAGCATTATTGGAACTGAATCCAGTCAGGTAAGGAACACAGTGGTAGCCTGGATGAATATGTAAATGCATTTCCTTGTTCTCCAGATATTTCAAATTGATTGTGGATGCTAAGATTTTTATTTGTGTTTCCCATCTGTGAAGTAATGTAAAAAGCACTGATTTTATCCTGTTTTATGTAAGCTGAAGTTATAGAACATTGATTTTGGCCAGCCATAGCTTTATGATCAGCCATATTTACTGATTTCAAATTCTGAAAGGTTTGTATAACCATCTCAACATAACATTAGGCAGTAGAAGCATTCACCCATGGAATGACACTCCTAATATCAACACATTTACTATCCCTGCAATTTGTTAAAGTAAACCTGTGCTATATTATATATGTAAATCTAATAATGTGGATAAATAGCAGATAGCGAAACATATAATATACACAACACCACTTACCGGTATATTTTTTATGATGCTATAATATATATATGTAGGATTAAAGAACGAAGAGAGGAAATGACAACCATCGTACTTTTTGGCCGTCGGTATAGTTCTGTTGTAATGTTTACTTTTGGAACTTTTTATAGCTTTTGTTTCTATTTATCTACACATAAACATATATAGTTAATACATTGGAATACTTGCCTTCACTGAACTTTATCCTCTTCATCTTTCCATGTGTCATTCAACAATAGTTGAAAATCATTTTCAAAATATTCTTAAAGTGTGAAAATAAACTAGCACAAGTATTACGGTTTACGTGAGGTTTTGAGCGAGTTTAGTGGTCTCCATGATGATAAGCAGCCATTGTTATTGTACAAAAATCTTCTCAGTATCCAGATAGGTAGCATCTATAGAAATAAATTAAATATTTGGAATGATGCCAAGGGCGGACAAGTCCAACGGACGGATGGCACAACATAAAACTAGTTTGATTGTTCTGCATCATCTGATAGCCTGCCAGCATTTGTTAGCAGTACCCCATGCAGTTGCCATATGCTTGTTGTCCATGGCTGTTTGAATGACATTGCCACTTTCATACCCAATGTAAATGGCTGTTTTCAGAATTAACCTGAGCTCTAATCTTGTAATGTATTATATTTTGCTCTTCTTGTATGCCATTTAGGAGAGTAGAAGTAGCAGCCGATCCTCAAGCCCTAGTGTGAGGATGATTACTACCTCGGGACCAACCCCTGATAAACCTCCACGTGGTATTCTATGGGGTCCCGAAGATTCAGGTAAGCAGATACCTTTTATAGTATGCTCACCTGTACATACTTTATATTAATGGTAATGGTAAAACTGCTCAATTTGTAATTTGGCAAAAAATGCAAATGTAACATTTGGCTGGGTACAGTTTTATTATAGTGAACTTGAATTGCATGATGTACTTATGTATTCTGCAAATGCAGAAAATGTATTGTTTCAGAGCTAGAGAAGTAATGCCCTCTTGCTAAGTTTACCAATAAAATGTTCAGTCCACCCTAATCTGATATTTTGTTGATGAGAATCAAATTATTGGTGTTTACCAAAAGTTACACCTATCCTTGCAGTATTCATACCTATCCTTGCCCACAAATACATTGCCTTACATTTATGAATGTTTGTACGGAGACCGACGTATAAGGTGTATATTGAGAAAGACTTCCACCCAGGATATGAAAAAAGTTAATGACATTTTAATAGTTATTTCATAATGTATGCTAGACTCACTGCATCCTTCCAATACCTACATTTGTTTCAGATACCAATGGATCAGATAACTCTATACCAATGGCATATCTTACACTCGACCATCAATTGCAGGTTTGTGAAATACAAGTTTAAATCATCCAATATCACCATTATTTAGGTAAAAGTAAATCCAAATTTATCTTGGCTCACTGCAAACACTTTTAGTAGTTTACCCTGGCCAGGAAAGGCATTTGCACTGACTTAGTGTGTGTGTGTTCCCCCAATTTTCTACCAAGAATTATTTTGTGCTTCGGTGCATTTATCATACAACTGGTTCCTTCAAACCCCAACAAGTCAATACTACAGTGCACAGCACATTTATTTAATTTTCCTGACACGTCAAATATTATAGCTAGTATATCTCCACTGCAGAAGCCCTGGGGCATTGTGGATGGCCACTTACTATTTGGACCTATACTCAAAATAAATGCAGGCTTACGTTCAAGGTCCATTAAAGTGTTTTTAGAACGGTCCTAGAATTTGCTGTAATAACTGGAATTGGGGTACCCTCCAACAGCAAGTCATGTGACTACTGCCGAGGCATAGATCATGTGTTCATTTCTGATGAGGAAGACTCCTATTCAAGTACAGAAATTGGCTAGCTGACTCTGCTGCAGTAACAGTCCCCAAGCACCTTTTGTCAGATGACCAAGGTTTTTGAGTGGGTGGTAGGCCAGCTTCCAGTTATTTTAGCTACAAAGTCTTTTAGAACAACAGCACTCGGGCCTATCAAGTTTAGAAACTAAACACTAAGATTTTCCAGAAGGCACAGCTTATTTTTAAGGGCTCACTGGCATCAAAATATTTCGGGCACATTTTAGCAGGATGTATATTCCGAAATTAGTTGATTGGTTTTTATCACGTCTGTTTTATTTTCAGCCTCTCGCGCCATGTCCAAATTCCAAGGAATCTATGGCTGTGTTTGAGCAGCACTGCAAAATGGCACAAGAGTATATGAAGGTTCAAACGGAAATTGCATTATTGCTGCAGCGAAAGTAAGTAGCAGGTTTTTTGTATATATTGTAGCAGATTTTATCAGTTTGTTTTTTAGATTTTACACTTTAATATTATTCATGTGTTTTCTGTGTAAGCTAACATGAAAATTGCTAAGAACCCTTTCTATCTAAAGTGCCACAACACTGCGGTTCTTTTTTTTGAAATATATTTTTTTTAAAGTGTTCCCATGCATTCCCAAGTGGAAGAGAAGTCACCAGCACTGCATAAATGTGAAATGGAGAGAATCTGAGATTTCTTCACAAAGCATCATATAAGTAAACAATGCAAAGTTTTGTGACTGTGGCCCTGAAGAAGAGACCCTGTGCGGTCCTGAAATGTTGGATTGTTTACTTATGTGACTCTTTGTGAATAAATCTCGTTGATTATATCACATTTATGGAGTGCTCTTCCACTTGTGATTTCTGCACGGTGCCATCCATCACTGTCACTATGAGCACCTCTTTATTATTTTGGTGCCATTTAGAAGTCACTTCATGCATTCCCAGTCACTTTGCAGAGAAATCCGATTTGTTTTTCTCTCCCTTGTATGGCCACTTGCATTCCTCAGCATTTCATATATTTGACTAATTTCACAAATGAAAGTATATTTACAAAAGGGGTTTTAATACAACATGTAGGTTGGGAAACAGTTTTTCAGGGCATGTTTCCTGAATCATGATTTACAGTACATGTTTAACCCCTTAGTGACACAGCTTCAGAACTTTTTGTTGCTTCTGGGGACCGGAGCAATTTTGCCATTTTTTTGCTATGTGTTTGTTTAGCCATCCTTTCATCTTCCTCATGCATTACAAATACACACATTATATACTGTTTTTTAAAAGGACAAAATATGTTTTCAGTTGATGTGACATAAATGCATACAGTATATAAAAAAAATACCAAAATATGCACACACAAAAATGAAAGCAACATTTTTCACAGTTTTGGCAATAATAATGTGTACACAATTAGTGTCGCTAAAAGAAGGTAATTCATTATTCTTTTATTTGTGTTGGTTCATAGGGTATATCATATGTCTGTGATTTCGGTTTAATTTGGGAGTTTTAGGTCACAAAAAATACAAGGAGTGAAATACAATTTTTCTGTGGAACAATTTTAGAATGTGGTACGTTTTTCTCCTATATTTAATAGCCTCCTCGGCACTATATATTTTCTTTAAAAAAAAATTTATTAAACTTTTTTTTTTTACTTTTTAAACTTTTTTTCTTTTTAAAAAATGTTTTTAAACTAGGGGACACTAAATGGTGGTTTTTTTTATTTGTATTTATTTATTTACAGGGGCTTTGAACTTCAGTATCTCTGAGGGATATTTTGTATCAGTTTTGTAACACACACCTGGGGCTAGCAGATCCACACACAGTGATCAGCTGTTAGCTGTGTGGCTGTCACGGCTCTGCGATCACAGCAATCAGCTCTCGCTGTGAGGGTCTGCCTCGGACCACAAGGGACCCATCAACAGCAGTAATTCAATGAGCTGCTGGTCCCTTCATGGAACAGTGCTCATTTTACCGAATTACGGAATTATCCCGTCACTGGTCATTAACGAACTCAACGATCGTGACGGGGTAATTCCATCGGTCGGGAAGGGGTTAGGAGAAGAGTTATGTCAATGATACCCGTGTCCACTAGGGGCTCTGATTTCCTTTTTTGTGGATACTTGAACACAATGCATTGGGCAGCATTGGCACCTAGTTGCTAAGGAATTTTCCAGCTTTATTACTGCGTCGGCTATGGATTCTCTAAACAAAAAATAGGAGTTGTGCAATCTACATATGCTTCTCCTGTTGGTCTTGTTTTCAGGCTGCAGAAAATATTCAAGTGTGTGTCTGGGCAAAATAAATAAAACAAAACCGGACATCTCTGCAAAAACTGCGCATTTTCCCATGCTTTATCCCTTGAAAAACACTGCAAGTACAAAAATAGCTTTTGATCTGCAAGAAATCTAATGTGCTCCTAACTTCCTCTTTGACAGCACAGTACGTCTGCTGCACTGAATTCCCAGGTAGTGTTGTCAGCCCTGCCTAGTTCTTACCTGCCCGATTACAGACCACTCCCCATGACATAGGGGAGAGATGTTCTGTATTCCAGCAAGGGAGCGCAGAGACTGGGCTGAAAACACTGTTTGGGATTTGTCAGCTCAAAAAGTAAGTTAGGAGTTCACTGAACTCCTGGCAGGATCAGCAGGTATTTTTCTGTACTTCATCAAAATAAAAACAGCTCCTACATGTAGAGTAGAATCTTTCAAACAAGTGTAGAAAATGTATAGTAATATCGTCCAGTCCACTCAAATACACATATAAAAGGACAATAGAGAAAGCTACTGGATCAGCCATGAATCAATAATCCTTTGTTTGCAACAATATAGATACCAAATAACTTGTGGCTAAAGATTCCTCTCAAAAAGAAACCTCCCAATGTGTACTAAAACAAATGACAACATTGTCATTCAACTGTTACCATTCACTCCCACACACATCGGTTTCCATATATGCAGTGTCAGCACCAAGAAAGCACACTATATAACATTGTAGCTGAATCCAAAGTGTATGTAAACACTCAATAGTGAGCCTTGTATTCCAAAGGAGAATATGGCACTCTAAAACAATGTGCTGACAGTTTGTCTTGGACAAAAACAATGAGCATACACATGGATGCTACAGCATAGTATAGTCTGTCAGAATTTGCAAGAACATTAGGCGGAAATGCATTTGGAGCATTTTACATAAGCAGTCAGCTGAGTCGGAGCATTTGTAATGCATAACATCTAAGCTGTCAGCCGTGCATTATTCCAAACTGTTGCTTAACACACGCAACATCACCTCTCAATAGGTTCACACCACACATGCCATTCTGTCTTTACAAGGGAGAGACCCACCATCTGCCTTGAGTCGTAAATCATCCGGCCAACGTGGGTCACAGATGAGCACTTCAGAAACAGCTGGTATCACAAGCGGGAGGGCATGGTGCCGGGACACTGACAAGGGGGAAACGTCATCATGCCTGAGCTCAACAGGAGAGTGAGAGGATCACAGTGGGTTTGTTAATCACCACATTTTGTCTGCCATGCCACGGACTTTCTCAATTTTTTGTACTTGCCAGAGACAAACATTGTGAAATGTGCATGTTCTGCAGAGATGTACAAATTGTGTGTGTTTTTTTTTCCCCTGGGCATACACTTTACATATCCTGCTTGAAGATGCTTGTATTTTCATATTTTGTTGTTGTTTTTAGGGGGGGGGGTGTAATTCCCTACAGGAAGTAGCTAGTGTTTGTGTGAATACCTTTTATTGGGCTTTAACTGTGTTCGAATTGTGACATTTATTCTTTTATCTTTTGTGCCTTATTCTAGGCAAGAGCTAATAGCCGAACTAGACCAGGATGAAAAAGACCAACAAAATACATCTCGCCTGGTACAGGAACACAAAAAGCTTTTAGATGAAAACAAAAGTCTTTCTACTTATTATCAGCAATGCAAGAAACAGCTGGATGTCATTAGAAGTCAGCAGCAAAAGAGACAAGGAACCTCCTGATCATCCAAGGCTGTTAACCTCTTGGTGTGGCGCAGTTATGGACATCTTTCAAACTTTCCTTCTTTATTTTGAGCATGAAGATGGATATATTTGAATCGGCACATGGAGCTGCTGGATAAATACAGCGTTTAAGGGATTTTGTGAACTATTAATGTGTGCATGTCTCATGCCTATGGAAAGTCCTATTATGTTATATCTGAATAGTTTTTGATTTTCTTTTTTTTTCTTTTTTTTTTTAATGTTGAGCTTCGCTTCTAAAAGAGAACCTCAGATCTTGCTTTTAAACAGGTTTTTTTTTTTCTGTTAAGAAAGTTAATTTTAGTAAGCTGGCTAACACAATGGAAGAAAAAGTATTCAGGTCATTTCACATACTCATTGTTTCAATGTATTCCTTCAGTTCAGTAATTTATATTTTACTGTCAGCGTGCTGAAACAGCGTTGGGGAAAAGGTTGTACAATTAAATAAAGGCAGGTTTATTATAAAAAAGAGAAATACACATTTAATTTTTTTCTGCGCAGTCTGCATTTGGTGGTGATATCATGCTGTTAAGATAATCATTCCCTTCTTGTTGGGTCATGGGATATTTTTAAATTAATTATTGAAATTCTAGAAGAGCATGCAACTCCCTGTAAGTCTCAACAGGATTAACCCTTTCGCTGCCAAGCCCTCCGGAACACTTTTAACCTCAGCTGGCCACACCATTTTTGCAATTTTTTCCCCTTGTTTTGATTTTCTAATGCTGCTTTGCTAGCGTTTGTAAAAGACCCCCCAAACCATATATTTTCTGAAAGCACAGGCCCAGTAGAATAAATAGATGGTGCTACTGATTTTGTAGGTCCTGCGATAATTGCACAAATGTTTATTAAATCAATATTAAACTGATAAAAATACACAATTGAATTAACAAAGCACACTAAAATTAGTATCCTTGCACAAAAAACATTTTTTACAACTAAATCTAAAAGCTAAAACTGCATTGAGTTAATAAAAATATTTGTAAATTTGACATTGCGCCTTTTTGCGAAACGGTAAAAAAATGAAGTAACTCAAAACTGTAAATAGGAGACTTATGTTAAAAATCGTTTGTGCACTGTGTTGGTGTGTGTTGTCATAAAATGATGCAGGCTTGCATTTTATCACAGCACATCATATCACAGCACACGGCAATGTGTCAACGCTTTGCCATGCACTGCTACATAGTTAAATGTTTTAAAAAGAAAAAAGTACTGCGATGCGTTCTAACATCAGTGCATGTGTATGTTATCTGTGTGGGGGAGGGGGGTTTGTGTTATTTTATTTTTTTTCGTTATTTTCTTTCTTTGTTTTTTTTTGGGGGGGTGGGCTTTGGGGAATTATGGGCAGCCTGTCACCCCCGGGGCCTCTCCAGCGAGAATGCGGTCTTTGTCCGGTACCCTGCCGGAGCCGTCCAATTATGAAGCCGGGCGCCGTCGAATGACGCAACGCCCTGCTTTCTGATTAGCCTGGAAGCTGGCTTCATGCTCCCTCGTCATCTCATGACGAGAGCATGGAGCCGGCCTCCTGGCCAATCAGACAGCAGGGCGTCGCGTCATTACACGGCACGCGGCTTCCTGATTGGCCAGACGGCTCCGGCTGGGTACCGGACGAAGGCCGCGTTCTCGCTGGAGAGGCCCCGGGGGTGACAGGCTGCACATACTAAGGTAAGAGGGTACTTTCTTGTTAATCTGGAAGCCAGGTGGTGAGTCATTACACGCCACTTGGCTTCCTGAATGGGACTTCCGTTACTCGGTAATTGGTATCGGCGAGTACCGAAAAAAAATTATCGGTACTAAAATACCGGTATCGGTGCATCCCTAATTATCAGGGGTCTAAACAGGCCCCTGACATTTCCTTTTTGAAATAGAAAAATAAATTGAGGAAACCAAGCCCTCAATCTCTTTTCATGCAGCACTCAGTAGAGACTTGCCATTTATTCACAAACTGGAGATAGTGAATTTTTTACGATCAACCAGTTATAAATGGGTAGGAGCCTCTGTAGAGAACAGCTTCTACCCATTCAGAAACTCATGAATGAACAGCAAGTGATGTAAAGCCCAGAATGTTTGTTAGTAGCTCTCTGACCGCTATTATGTTACAATGGGCTGTCAGGGGAACCATTGTGGTAGAAGTTCATGGTTGCTTAGCAGAACAGTAAAAGCCACCGACGTAAGGCTTACTGACATGGCCAGCTGCAAGCGGTTGTGCTCTGTCGTAAGCTTTACATCGGTGGCAGCGAAAGGGTTAAACTCATGAGGCGTAGATTACCCATCATAAAAATAAATGCAATTATTCACCTGAAGTGAACTAGCTATTGTAGTGGCAAGGAACATTTAATCTGCTATATATCAGCAGTGACTCGAGTGTAATTGGTGGGGTGGTTGTGGGTTGTAAAGTTGAAAAATATAAATTTTTACCACACTGGGCATTTCATGTTAAGTTTGGCATAAGGGGATGTTAATAATACCTTCTGTTTTATGAATCCTGTTCTGATCAAGGTCTTGTTGGTTTCTTTTGCTCTGCGGTCTGTCTAAAATGTTATTTCTTTATTGTCATTTGAAGGACACATGAATTCTATTAGTCAGTACTGCCACCTACAGGAGGTTGGGACACTGGCAAACCTGAAAATATGTACTCTAGCCCCCTTAGAACCCCCTCTACTCAACGTCTCAATTTTTTGCTAGTGTCCTAGGAGGTTTGAAGCCTTTTCTTCAACTGCACTCAGTCTTAATTTTTATGGTTGCCTCCTAACTTTCATGACTTCTATCGAAATTGTTTGAGCTACATTGCTGGTGTCTAGGGACCAAGCACTTGTCATCCGTTGGGTTGAGTGCTGCACATGATCTGTTCTCTTTCCCACCATTCTGCCTGGAGGAAGCATCTTCTTGCTCTGGAAGAACCACGTGTATCTATGTTTGGTTTCCTCTGCCCCTACAGTGTCTTGGTCAGCTTTAGCCCCCTGAAGCCCTCATCAGCATCTGCTGCCCGAGTTTGTGAGTATTGATAACTTGCCTCACTTTGGTTCTAGTTGTATTATTGCTTTGTGGACACAACGGGTCTTCGCAAAGACACAGAGGACAGTCCTGCTGCCATAAGTGACTTCAGTTCATACTCCTTTAGTGTTCCGAGAAGGAACCAACACCTGCAATCTGGAACCTAGGACCCCTATTGTTGTTGGGTCCTCTTTCCCATGGTCTCCTGCAGCTTCATCGATTGAGGCCGAGGCCATCGCATGTCCCCAGGGCCCCTACCACTCTATTCTGGACTTCCTGCCTGTTTGTGCCCAGTTACTGTAACAATCTGACCTCTCCATAAGAGTGCCTCACATGCTCCTGAACCCCAAAATCAAGCCAAGTCCGAAGGCACTGCTCATTATCTCTGATTCCGATTCTAAGCCCCAACAGTCATCCTTTGAAGAGGCTGCTATTGAGCCACCAGCTGATGTCCCAGAATTAAGGAGTTTTCTCAAAGGAAAGAAACATCTGACTTGCACTTTGAGGGACCACGACTCTTTGGACTTGCTTTTGATACTGTCATTATTAACAATGCCATTGGTGGCTGGGGCGTGCTCCTACTTTAACACAGGAAGTCGGTGGAAGAGTCTCAAAAACCCCACCCATCTTCCTTCATCCTCCACTGCAGCTGTTGCACGTGGACAATCAGAGCCTGAATTTTTAATTAGACTGCAGGGATCACAGCCAGAGGTCTTCCAACCCCCGCTGGTAACCCTTCTGCATGAAGGTGCACCTCACTTTGAGGGGGGGCAGTTTGTTCATCTAGTTGGGTCCCTGGGCAGTGTACCTCACCAGTGTTTTTGTAGCTATCAAGCTATACCCTTGAGATTAGCCTCTTCACATTATCTGCCCATTCCTCTTAAGGGTTCCCCGGATGCTGGGTTCCTACATTGACAGGAGCTTGTCTTTAAGGGTGGTACGCCTCTTTAAAAGGGAGCTTTTTTTAATCTTTTGGGTACTGTTGATATTGACTACCCATCAATTCTATTCCTCTCCTGGATGTCTCGTCATATTAGGCCAACAAGAATCTGCTCTGGTTTTTTTTTTTTTGCGGATATGGCTCTCCATTTAGCATTTCCTAGAAGTGCTTGCTGGGAGCAATGGCTCTTGTATTTAGTCTAGTGCCTTTTCCTGGCATCCCCATTGGGAAACACTTGAGACTCTCCCTTAAAAATGTCTGTTTTCTAGTAGGTGGTTCGGCTGCAGCCTCTCACTAAAGAGGTCTTCCAGTAGGCTTTTGCTCTCCTTACACCTCAGGGTTTGGGAGATGTCTAGAGATTCCTGTCCTACCATGGTCTCCCTTTCTCTTGTGGACTCTAGGAGAGGCGTCCAGATTAACCCCGTGGATCAAGAAGTCCCAAACTCTAGTTTGCAGTCTCTACACAGCTGAGGATGGGCTTGTCTTGTGTCTCTGTCACCCTGGGAACGCTACTCTGTTGTGTCTCCACACTGGGACTTTCTTTTGGTTCGCCAGTACAAGACTGTTCTGACTCATTGGGGGATCCTTCTGTGTGTCGGTGTACTAGCTGGACGTCTCAGGAATGCTAGAAGACCTTCACCTCTGGAAAGGTCTGGGATTTCTTCCATGGACAGTGTAGCATGTGTCTTTCTCTAGTATTCCTGGCAATAAGGCTTTGCCTTCTGAATCTCCTCAGCTAGTGACCTATCGTGGTGTGAGGTATTCAGCACCTGCATGCCCTCTTTTCTTGCTGGGAAGGTAGTTTCCATCACTGAATGGCCTTGTACGGTACTGACCTGAACTTGGCAGTAGGTGGAACACGCTTAGATCCTGCTACCAGTGCCCCCTGCGCGTTAGGGTGTACGTCCAGAGTTCTCTGTGAGACTTGATCACCAGGAGTTGGGTGCTTTGTGATTGTTTTGCAACCCTCTGAAGCAGTTCCCTCTGCTTTCTTCCTCATTCCTGCTGCCCTTTAGGTTAATGTTCCTACTAAGCAGAGGATACGGCATGGGTTGGAGACTAGGTGGATTCCTGAAATCATGTGTTGCGCACTAGATGGCAGGTTTGCAGTGTTATGCTGACCCCCTCTGTGTTTTCTGTGGCCATGTTTTTACTAAATTGAGGCATACTTGGTAAAAGGGGTTATAGAGGAGCTGGCTTACAACTTTTTCTGTTTGCCAGTGTCCCAAAAAGAATGTGTCCCTCAATGAACTACAAAAGAAAACTTTTACCGTACAAAAATCTTATTGACCCAGTGTTTCCTAAAGCTCTGTCCTCCTGGCAGGTCCTTGGTGCTATATGTGTCCCAAATGGGGAGGTTCACCCTCTGTTTGTCCTGGTGATTACGGTTACTGGGCCTAAAAGGGAGAGGAAATTTAAACATTTTACATGTCACCAGAACAGGAACAGAGAGAATATCTTTCAGTAGGGACGATTGCTTGCTGCCAACTGTCTAAGAGGTGGGTTACCTCAATTCGGATAGATTTCCTCTCACTTTCTCTTGTGTCTGCAAGACGGAATGTGATGGTCAGTTTTCAAAAATACTTGGATAGCAAAAAAAAAAAACAACGAGGATGTTAACCATTTTCTACTCTATCCAAAATGGAGGGAAATGTTTTGTCTTTAAATATACTTATTACCTGTTACAGGTCACATTTTCCATTCAATGGAAAATTTCAAATAAGGTACCATTTTCAGTGCTTTTTCATGAGAAACACTGTTACCATAATTACCATACATACTTAAAATGAAACTAATACACTTGTGCTTCATTCCTGTAAGGGTAAAAGTGGGAAACAGTCATATTTAATGCACATAGGCTTGTCTGTTTTCCATATCAATATTACTATGATTGTCCATGTTCTACATATTTATACACACATAAACATATAATGCTGTTTGCTGATTTTGAAAACACTGTGACTTTCATATTTGTTCAGATGTCGATTTCCCTGATTATGCTCACAATATTACATCAATGGTACAGGACCCAAAATTCTATCATCACTACTGCCTCTGTAATTACAGAATGAGTGATGGGAAAAAAAAGATGCATTTTTGTTTATTGAAGGGCACAGTGACATTTACAGGGTTATTCACTAAAGGGTGTCGAGTTTGGAGAAGGCAGAAGTGAACAATCAAGGACAAAATAGCTGATTTGGAAAGATTTCTCCAATTCAGCTCACTTTCCAGTGCAGCTATGTTGTCCTAGATTGTTCACTTCTCCTGCCTTCTCCAAACTCTTCACCCTTTAGTGAATAACCCTGTTAGATTTTGATGCCAACTACAGGATGATTTTGGGGGAAAAACTGACCCCTCCCACTCACAGCATCCCTGAGTTTTTTGCCAACATCCTAGAAGGATGAATGTAATTTTGCATAGCTGGTAAGGTTCAATAAAGACACCGTTCCATCCAGTTCAACTTACAGTTGTGCTCATAAGTTTACATACCCTGGCAGAATGTATGATTTCCTGGCCATTTTTCAGAGGATATGAATGATAACACGAAAACCTTTCTGTCACTCATGGGTAGTGTTTGGCTGAAGCCATTTATTATCAATCAGCTGTGTTTACTCTTTTCCAATCATAATGACAACAGAAACTACCCAAATGACCCTGACCTCAGGTCTCAGTACATATGCTTTGTCCTGCGGTGGTCCTGTGTTCCTGTTTTCATCATGTACCGGTGAGGCCAGCATTATCTGGGGATTTCTTGTTATGTCGGGAACAGGGACGTGGAGTCGTAAGTAAAAAAATTTATTTACCTCATGTTTTTAAGGTTGGGTGTTTTTACCTCCTTTTTATCTGGTTTAGGTGCTGGTTGGTGGAACTCCAATGTAAAAGGGGACTTTTGTGTTGTACCCTACAGGTTGTCTTTTTGAAGCTACTTTGGATTAAATGATTAAAAAAGCTACAGGAAGTAAAAGTGAACACTTGCCTTTATACGTTTTCTTTAGTTCCCAGTTACAAGACTCCTTACACTTAAAAAACCTTTGGACCTGCTAGACGTCCTTGGCAATTAAAAAGTCCACTTTACCATGATGGTCTGCTCCTGCCTTTTCTATATCTGGTGGGGGGACACTTGATGGAATTTGCGGAGACATGAGAAGCTCAAATTTCAGAATATATTTTCACCTTCCTCAGTTCTTTACATTCTGGCTTCCCATGTATTGGCAACATCGGAAGAACCTTTTTTACACAGTTCAAGTTCTGTTGGTTATTATTTCTGTTCGTTTGGCAGAACATTTTCAAGGTTTTTACTCAAATGTGTTTTTGGTTGTGTCTGTCGTGGTTGGCGTCCCCTGCGATGACGATGGGAAAGTCGTTTTCTTCCCATAACTCGGAAGATTATCACAATAGGTGCCAGTCTTGTGGGATGGGGCTCTCTCTTGAAACATCTGTCTGTGCAGGGTTGTTGGGCCCGGCAGAAATTCAAGCTTCATATTTATGTCTTAGACTTGAGGGCTATTGATCTAAAGTTGTTTGACTGGACCCATCTGTCTGGGTGTCCGATTCGGATTCAGTCAGACAATGCTACAGCGATGGTATGGTATCAATCACCAGGGAGGCACCAGGAGTTTGACAACAGTGGTGGAAGTACATTTGATCTTGGATTGGGTGGAACTTCAGGTTCCAGCAATTTCAGCAATGCACATTCCAAGAGTAGAAAACTGGCAGGTGGACTTTCCCAGCAGACAACATCTGGATCCGGGTGAATGGTCTCTCCATCTAGAGGTGTTTCAACAACTTTGTCACCGCTGGGGAACACCGGATGTGGATCTTTTGGCTTCTCATCACAACAAGAAGGTGGAAAGATTTGTGTACAGAGCGAGGGTTCCAAAGGTGGATGCGGTAGATGTCTTAGTTGCTCCGTGGTATCAGTATACACTAATGTATGTCTTTTTCCTCCACTAACGCTGTTGCCTCAACTGCTTCACAAGATAGTATACACAGGAATTCCTCTCATTCTTGTCACTCCAGATTAGCCTACAGGTGTGTTATGCCAATTTGGTTCATCTGTTGGCAGACGATCCCGGGCTTTTTCCAGATCGGCTGGATCTGTTATCTCAGAGTCCAATTTTCCATCCTGCTTCTTGGTTGCTGGCTTTATTGGCCTGGCTGTTGAAACCCAAGTGTTGAAAGATGAAGCAATTTCAGATCTGTTATTCTGACTATGCTTAAGGCTGGAATATCTTCTACTCGTTAGATTTTTTTAACGTAACAGGTTGGTGTTTTCTACAATTGCTCTTCTATACTGCACATTTTGTCTCAACTTTTCTTACAAATGAAGTCACTGTTTTACTTTCACTTTGTCCAGCTCCTGTTGATCCCAATTACATTTCTCTTCATCATATTGGATGTCATGCAGGCTATTAGTGTTTATCTCTCAGCCACAGCTTCCTTTCAACACTTGGTCTCTTTATATATTTTTCCATAAAGGCCTAAAAAAGGTTGTTCAGCTTCTATATCAACTATTTCTAAATGGATTTGTCAGCTTCAAGCTTATGAGTTGTGGGACAAGGTCCTGCCTTTTCCTGTTTCTGCTAATTCTACTAGGGCAATTAGTACTTCTTAGGCATTTAAAAGTCAAGCATCTGTTACTCAAATTTGCAAGAACACAATCTGGCCTTCTGTTCACGTTTTTGCAAAGTTTTATAAAGTTGATGCTTCTACCTCTTTTGATGCTCAATGTGATGTCAAAAGTGTATTTGACAGTTCATTTATTATTGAGCTTTAGTTGTTGTGGTGCCCACCCCTCGGTTTGTACTGCTTTTGAATGCCCCTATTAGACTTCTAACCACGCAAAAAAAATTTAACCACCCAGATTTTTATTGCTTTAGTTCTTTGGATTTGGAATCCGAAATTCGATTCGGTTCATTTTTCAGATTTTGGATCCATCCAAATTTTCATTTCAGGACACTCATTCTTGTTTTGGATTTATTTGGATGGAGTTCTTTTATATTATAAATAAAATATTATTTTTTTGGGGGGGGTTGGTTTGGTCATTTTAGTTCTGATACTGTGTGCTCTCCTACTACTCTAATCGACTGTCTCTACCCTACAACAGGTAGTCACACGTGCCTGTAATGCAACCCCCAACAGCCAAAAAAAAAAATCTGATTGGCCAGAGAACAGTCACATGTCTGATTTAGTTGTGTTTTGAATGAAATTTGGGTGGATCTAAATTTTCATTAAATGAACATTCGGATTTATTCGCATTTGGACATGTTCGAATTCGGAAATTCAGATGCCTTTGAATGTCCAAATTTAACTAAATTGGTACGAATATCCTTTCGGAATGAAACGAAATTTACACGTCTAGTCCCTATGTCTTCTTTCTTCAGAGCTGTGTCCCTCGATAGACGATAGAAAAATAGAATTTTCTTCTTACTGTAAAATCCTTTTCTCTGAACCATTGAGGAACACAGCTCCCTCCTCTCAAGTTCCTTTTGTACTGCTTGCTAGAACTGGCAGGTGTGAGGTGGGAGGAGTTATGCCCTTCAAATGACAGGCTTTTAATTTGTTTGTCTAGTGTCCATTTCTCCTAGAGGCAGCAGCATAACCCTATGTCTCAGAACTCTTCAGAGCTGTGTTCCTCAATGAACTATTTTATCCCTCACAAAAATTCCTTTTAATGTAAGATAGTATGATGGTAAGGTTGAATAAAGATGCAGGAACTGAGAAAAGTTTAACTGCTTTAACAGCCATTTTTATTTTCATGATCATTTTTTCTTTAATCAACTTATCTACATGCTGCTTGATCTTATATGGAGCTATCCACATTGGCGTATCCTCAGCAAAGATTTTGAAGGCTTTACCAGGACTCCGCTGGACTGGACAATTTGGGTGGATCTGACTTTTCATTAAATTAACATTCGGATTTATTTGCACTTGCGGTGGAATTAGGATTTTTGGGCAATGGGCATTGCCTGACCTCTGTGTATCTTGTTAGCCACATAGCTATTTCCTGGGCTAGAGCCATGGCACAGCCTTTGGTGTCAGAGTCTCTGAAGAATCATTTTTTAAAGGTGGTGTGGGCTAAGCAGTGGGAGCTAGTGTGTGTGTATGTGAAAT
>NW_017308187.1:0-5448 GCF_000935625.1 Nanorana parkeri | reverse complement strand
TAATATTACCATTTTTAAATTTAACTCCAGGCAAAGAGTTAAAAACACTGAGGAACTGCATCACTAGATGGAATGTCATGCATGCACACTCTGCCTTCAGTGTAAGGCAGCATCTTGCCACTATTAATCCTATTTGCGAGAGGATTGCAAAATGTGACAAGACCCTACTAATCAATCACTGGATCACGCCTCCTCGCAAGTGAGGGGGTACGCATGCGGGACTGTATTTTATGTGTGCGGGGAGGGGTTTGGAAGGGGGGGGGGCAGTGTATTATTTTGTGTATGGGGGGAGTGTATTATTTTGTGTATGGGGGGGAGTGTATTATTTTATGTGTGTGGGGGGCTTGGAACAGGGGGGAGTGTATTATTGCATATGTGCTTAACTCCCATCTTGGATGTCAAGACCCTTAACCTTTCGCTGCCACTAACGTATGTTATAAGTCGCTGGCAGCAGGCCCCTTTAAACAGAGCCCCTGGACTTAGACGTAAGGGTATCAAATACTTATTTTACTCACTGAACTGCAACTCGCTTTATAACATTTGTATCATGTGTTTTTTGGGAATTTTTGGTTGATATTCTGTCTATCATTTATTTCATTCTTTGTAAGTGGGCAAACTTACAAAATCTGCAGGGGATCAAATAATAATTTTCCTCACTGTATGTCTTCAAGATAATAAAATATTAGGGATGTTCAGGTACCAGTGCCGATACTTTTTTAATTTTATTTTCATGAGAACTACCAGGGTTGCAGTAGTTGCAGCTGGGACCTGACTCTAGTGCTCCACCACTGTCCTGAAATCATTAGTCTGTAGTGTTTTAGAAAAACTGTCACATGATAATAAACAAAAATGTATCAGTACTTGTATCTGTGAGGACTTGGACAAGTATCAGTGCTTGTACTTGAAAAAATGGTATTGGTGCATCCCAAATATATATTAATAAAAATGTTTATACATTAAAACAGAGATGTACAAATCCCAGGAGCTTCGTATGCTCCTTAAAAATGACAGCTGGCTCCTAAATTTTGAATTTTTCTCTAGTCTAGTCTTGGAGCTGGAAAAGTGTATGTACTTGTACCGAGTACGGTACTTGGTATCTGAACATCCCTGTCAAATATGATCAACAAAATCATACTCTACACCCACTTTGTTTACACTTAGGCTTGTTAGGATTTTGTTTACTGTGTTGCTCACCCCTCAGTTAGACTTCTTTCAGACATCCCAAACGTCACTGAAATCTGTGTCCCATGATGAATGAAAAAGAAAACGAGTTACCAGGGCCTGATGGTAACCCAGAAGTTGTAAGGAAATTTAACTTAGTGATAGTGAACAAATTGCCTCCTGCTACAGCCAAACATTTCAAATTTTGACTAATCAGTCCAGAGCCCCTGCTGCCATTTGTCTGTGGCCTTGTGGCCAAAAAGTCATACCTCTGACATGGAAACAAGGCTAAGGGATTCAACTATGCATGAAAACATAGGAACTGGAGTGCAGAAAAATGTCAGCAGGTGTTCTGGACTGATCAATGTCATTAAGAAATATCTACAGTGTAAAGAAGAACAAGGAGTCTTGGAAGTGATGATTTGGCCCCCACAGAGCCCTGATCTCAACATCATGGGGTCTGTCTGGGATTACATGAAGAGACAGAAGTATTAGAGGCAGCCTACATCCACAGAAGATCTGTGATTAGTTCTCCAAGATGTTTGGAACTACCTACCTGCCGAGTTCCTTTAAAAAAAAAAATTTTTTATAATATATATGTGTATTGTTATTGGGTCTAGGGATGGGCTCGATGTTCGAGTCGAGCATGTGGTTGACTCGCACATCGTCGGTTCGTGTGTTCGGCGAACACACGAACTGTCAGGGCGTTCGGCAGGCTGTTCACCCACCGAGGGCCCCACGGGGCACTGTGCACCACACAGTGCCTTGTAAGCACTGATTGGCTAAAGCCTTGCACCTGACCACAGGTCAGGTGCAACACTTTGCCCAATCAGGGCATAGTACTCTGTAAGAGCCATGATTGGGCAAAGTCATAATGACTTTGCCCAATCATGACTTACCTGTCAGATGACGTACAACTGTAAACATTGTTTATATTTTGCCGCCATCTGTCAAAATGCCATTCTGCGGCGGGAGTTTGTAGCGAGCGGATGGGTCGGCGGGTGTCTTTTTCAACCGCTTGAAGACCAGGTGTTTAGACCCCCATCCTGGCCAGGCCATTTTTCAGTATTTAGCGGTGTGGTACTTTGACTGACGTTTATTCCGTCATGCAACACTGTACTGAAATGATTTTCCTACCATTTTTGGGGACACATAGAGCTTTACTTTGGTGGTATTTAATCACCACTGGGGGTTTTATTTTTTACTATATTTCTGGGAAATTACTAAAATTTTGGGGAAAGGTTTTTTTTCACATTATGTTATGAAACATTTATTATTACCCACTTTTTTGGGTAAAATACAAAATATGGGGTCACTTAGGGTAAATAGACACTAAACATGTCAAGCTTAAAAATTGTGCGCACCCGCGAAATCGCAAAAAAACTACAATCCCCAAAATTGACCATAGGTGATGCTTTAAAAGCATTTACCGCTCATCAGTTTAGTGTTATCAGTGATTAATGGCCCTAAAATGATTGCTCTCACTGCTGCGTTCGCGGCGATATGTAACATGTGCGGCATAATGGGCGCAATCGTCGTTTTCGCAGATATGCGAACCCGACGCATTTTTGCACGCGTGTATGTATGGGTTGGAACTTTAAAAAAATGTTGGTTTTTTTTTAAATCATTTATATGTGTAGCTGTAATTTTGTTTGGGGGGGAAACTAATTTTTTTTCACTTAACTTTATTGCTATCACATAGGGGCTAAGAACCCCCCCCCCCCCATGTGATAGCAAAAGATGTGACAGG
Source organism: Nanorana parkeri (assembly GCF_000935625.1). NCBI lineage: Eukaryota > Metazoa > Chordata > Amphibia > Anura > Dicroglossidae > Nanorana > Nanorana parkeri. Next base: position 2,537 of record NW_017308187.1, on the reverse strand, counting down.
TCCTCTTTATGGAGACATCCGGGGTCTCCTAGACCCCTAATGTCACCTAGGGGTAAACATTACACCGTGCAAGTGGGTGTGGCTGAGCTCAGATCTAGAGAGCTCCTGGCCGGCCATTTTTTTGGAATGGCCGGGAGGTAGTTAAACTATTTGTAATATTTATTTTTTCTTTGTTTCATTTTTTATTTCTGCGTTTTGTCATCGTTGTGGACAATGCTGGACGTCGTGATTGCCCCTGGATTACGTCAGTGAATCCATTTGGGGGGGGGGGGTTAAACAAAAGACTGGTCAAAAACTTGTCTCTTGTTTTTTGTTGTTTTTTTCAATTAAAGGATTTTAACCCCTTAAAGCAGTGGTTCTCAACCTGTTTAACCTCAGGACCCACATTTGTCCTTGGTCATTACGTTGTGACCCAAGTCGCGCTGCATTGAAATGCTGTACCGGGCGTTGCGGGCCATTGAACTGTGGGCAGAAAGTGCAGATGGGGGGCCTTTCAAATCAATGGCAATGCAACGCACCTCCCATACTAAAGTGCGTAGTAGGAGCGATTGCATGGGACAGTGCGTTAATCACACAAGACTGTTCAATTAACGCAGGGTACTAGTGTGAACGGGTCCTCAAAAACACTGACAGACACACAACCACAGACACAATCCCACACACACACATATACACTCCAAAAAAATTTTTTGTTTTTTTTAGATCCCCCAGTCTCTCTATCTTAGGAGAACTGGAGTGGATCCTCAGCCTGGGGTCCAGTGCGGGCTGCTGTGCTGTAGCTTCCATCCATATGTGCATTGGCTTGTACAACCCCCTTTGCACGCCCTGTAGAGATGTCGGGAGCCAGAATGTGACATCACTCCGGTTCACCTCTACAGGACATGCGAGGAAGCTGTAAGCAATGCATGTATGGATGGAGCTCCCTCACGGCCACAGCTCCAGCCCACCCCACACCCAGTATATGAATGGCTGCTCAGCGCGAGAACTAACAGTGCTGCACTAGGGGGAGGCTCAGAAGCCTCTCACCCAGAAAAGTGGAGGGCACATGGCGACCCACTGAATATGGAGGCGCGACCCACTTTTGGGTCATGACCCACCAGTTGAGAACCAAGGCCTTAAAGGATACCCCTTACTCATTCACAAGGGAGGGCCGCATCGGGGTGCCCCTTTATTAAAGGGGTAACCCGATGTGAATAAGCCCCATGCCCACACCCTCACAACCAACACCCCAGGGCTTGTGGGGAAAAGGCCCTTGTCCCCATTGGCACGGGGACCAGGTACTTTTCCAGGGACGAACCTGGAAAAGCACCCTCTTAGTGCCGAGGGCATGTGGCCTGGTATGGGAGGGAGGGGGGGCATGCTCGCTCGTTCCCCCCTTTCCTGCCCTGCCAGGCTTGTGCTCGGATCAAGGGTCTGGTATGGAATTTTAGGGGGGACCCCACGTTTTTCTCCCCCCATTTGTGGGGTTCGGGTTCCACCTTAAAATTCCTACCAGACCTTAAGGGCCCGGTATGACTTTTGGGGAACCCAAAGCTTTTTTTTTTTTTTCCTTTTCTTTTTTTTAAATGGGGTCCCTCCTAACATTCCTACCAGACCTAAGGGGGTCTGGTATTGTTTGGGAGGGGAAACTGCACGCTTTAAAAAAAAGAAAATGTTAAATGTAATTTTTTTCTTTATAATTGTCATTTCTGCTGCAGCAGGCTCTAAACATCGTACAGATGTGCACTTTACAGGCAGTTCAGGGGACCCCCGCCAGGCACGATATTTAAAGGAATTTTTCATTTTTATTGTTTCCTTTTAAGTGGAATTACTGCTCCTAACAAAATAAAATTTAAAGAAGTTTTTTTTTTTTTTTTGCATTGATACCCGTATCCCCATACCCTTTTTATGGCCAACAACTTGCATATAAGCCTTCAAAATGGGGACAATTGATTTTTAAAGTTCTAGTCCCATAGACTTGCATTGAGTTCGAATTCAAACTTTTTCCATGTGCTAAAGTTCGAATTCGAACTGAACAGGGGGGTCTTCGGCCCATCACTAATTAGATCCACATTCAAGCTAAAAGTAATGTATGCTAACTCTTTTTAGAAGTGTTATGATAGTATACGCTTTATATGCTTTTTGCTCTGATCTGCTCCTGTGTAAATAAAGTTGGTAAATGCTGTAGAGCTGCAGGGGGGAGCTGTAGGGGCTGAGCCTACTACACATGCCTAAAGTATTTAAAATAAGTTTTTTTGTTAGTGTCTAGCATGACCATGTCCATAACTGGGTATAAAAAAACTTTGGGAAATATTAATCTAATGTCTCTGGAAATCACTTCAAGAATTCAAACTTGTGTTTCTGATGCAGGGACATGCATTCCTATCCAGAGCCCTTTATAAAGTGCATTGATGGCTTAAAAAAATTACACATGACCTTTTTTGCCCACTGCTTGTCAGTAAGGATGGGCTGCATGTTCTAACGTTCGCCGAACGGCGAACATTATGTGATGTCCGCGTCTGTTCGACCCCGGCACATTCCACAATGCACTGCGCCGT
>NW_017308186.1:265460-265687 GCF_000935625.1 Nanorana parkeri | reverse complement strand
CGGACAAACGATCCAGGGGAGTAAGTATCCTCATATCGAATAAGATACCATGGTCCCTCATAGCTCAGTACGCGGGAGAGGAAGGAAGGGTCCTGTTCCTGAAAGGGACTGTAGGCACACAGGTCTTGACATTTGCCAACATTTATGTCCCCAACCAACACCAAATTACTTTCATAGAGAGTGTATTAGACCGACTGTCGGAGTTCAGGGAGGGTATGCTCATTCTC
>NW_017308186.1:259260-261665 GCF_000935625.1 Nanorana parkeri | reverse complement strand
AAAACTGTGAAAAAACCCAAATAAAGAATTTATAAAAAAAAGAAAGAGGTAATCCAGTACCATGGTGATGAGAATAAAGGGATAAATATGGGGGCAAGATCAACTTCTTTTTAAAGGATTTCTCCTTACTTCCTCTTGTCCTGTTCTGACACCCATCAAAAAGAGAGGAAGTGAGGGGAAAACTCCCCAAAGGGAACACAAAAAAGCAATATAAACTTGTAAGAAGTTCTATTCTTTATATTTTATCAAAGAACAAAAAAGGTATTGTTGGGGCAGTTAACGATCTGTATTCTCCTGGTCATCGCTAAACATGAGCAAGTGTACAACTGTGGAATCCTACTGAAAGGCCACATTGGACTGCACATATCCGTTCTCCTGCTCTTCCCATCCTACAATACGTTTCGAGATGAATGCTTGGATACGTAAAAATTGTATAAATTTAAGAAGTATGTGTATTTCTTCCAGATCTGTGCAGTAATTCAGCATTTTACTTTGCCACTGTGCAAGAGCTTCCTGTGATGAAGACCAGTCCAGTTGTGATGGTCATGCTGTGTTGCTTAGCTGCAGAAGAACAGAGTTCTCCAGGCTGCCTGGACAGCCCTATAGTTCTCTGGACTGCATGGACAAAAATATAAATCCTTTGCAGCTCCCATATGAATTGTAATAGTGTATTCAATTGTTTGCCTTGAGTCTCATGTAGTCTTGACCATTGGGCCTCTTTAAGGCTACACAGCCACACAGCCTGCCTCTCTTCCCCACACATTTGATTGAAAGCTTGGCCAGAAGATAGAAAAACAAGAAACTAGTGGGTTGCATTGGAGGCTGGGAACTTAATCCAAGCATGGGAGGGGGCAAACCAGGCACAGAGAAGGTAGGAGGATGTTCCATGAGGGGAGGTGGGAGATCACCCACAAGGTCACCAGAAGATAGGGGGAATGGACAGTGTTCTCAGCACAAGAAGACAAGGACAAAGACTGAAATCCAGTACAGCCAGCATATTATTTTCTTTCCAGATGCACATGACAGATGAGGATGTTATGAATAAAAGGCATAGCACAGCTGCAAGACTAGTGCACCCAGTAAGATGCTGTAATCTACAGGGAGCACTGCCTTTAATTGATCCCTTGAGAAGCCAGATGCAGGCCACTCCACTTTGCCAGAAAGACGGTGCGGCCTACCTCTCATCCACCATCAGGAGCATTGCAGCCATCCTCTCATCCATCTCTATCCATCCACAGGAACCACGATCAGAGAACAAACTGAATCTGTAAGGGCACCCATTGAATATCCACTGAACAATGGATTTGTGAGTGGCTTTTGGACACCTTCTTGTGTGTTAAACTTTGCCTACATCTGTTTAGGAACACTACTGCCTTTGGAGACACATTTTTTCATTGTAGATTGTTTGGGGTACTTTTAACCCTGTGGATTACAAATAACTTTCCACTGTAGCGTTTCAAAGGCCGCACCGCTGGCATACTTTTCAATAGCTATACTCACTGGTCAGTGGTTAGTTAGGGTCTATACGTGTAGTTAGGCCTCAGGAGTTAGCTGTATTGTACATTTTAGGGATATTTTCTGAACTGGCTGTTGTTTTATTGCTGCTTACAGTGCCGTTCCTTCACTTGCATAGTGCATATCATGCAACAGCCTTCACTGGTGGTAAGGAGAATGAACACTAGGCCTCACTATACCTCACTGAATTTTTGGATAGTTTTGCTGTTATTGAACTGTTGCATATTACCATTGTCAAATCTGTTTAATCAATACCTTTCTACAGATCATATTGGTTGTTTTTTTTAATAAAGCCCAATTATATTACCTTTGGTGTATCAGTGTGTTTTCAGGTCCAGTTACAGAGTGGGTAATCACTGGAAATGGTAGGAGAGCCTAACATTTTTAGCATTTCTTTCGGGGGTCATTACTACTCCATGTATACAACCAGCTTTTTTTCTGCTTCAGACCATATATATGACCATTGGACACATAAAGATCTAATAAATAGAAAATCACTGTTCACAGAAAGAGTCTTTCTTCAAAAAAATGGTTGTTGTTTTTCTGAACATGTGTATACGTTATACTATTATTCATGTTAATATTGTTTTGGTGGCTCATGCTTTACATCTTATTTTTTTCCCTTTGTACTCATTTTGTTATGTCAGACAATGGAATATGTAAAACCTGCCTAGTTCTAAATATATGCTAGTTATAGAGGGCATACATGTATTTATGCAGTTTACACTTTCATCTTCCAAAGCAACCAAAGCACCTGCCTAAAATAGAAACCACACAATGAAGAAAATTATAGATTTTGTTAAGAGTGCACAACAATCAAGCAGAGCAAAGAGAAAATAAACATTTACAGCTGTCCTAACTGAGCACACAACAAATACAGCCCCAAACCT
>NW_017308186.1:244447-259240 GCF_000935625.1 Nanorana parkeri | reverse complement strand
GGGTCCCTAGGTGACATTAGGGGTCTTAAAGACCCCTGATGTCTCCATAAAGAGGACCTGACACTGAAAATTGGCTATCACAAAGGGGGCTTGTTAGTCCCCTATGTGATAGCAATAAAGCTAAGTGAAAAAAAAAAGGTTTAAAAGAATTAGTTAAAAAAATATATACAAAAATTAAAAGTCACATATAAAGGTAATAAAAAACTAAAACATTATTTTAAAGTCCCCCGCCACCCACATACACATGCAAACATGCGCTGAGTGCGCCTACGTGCGGAAACGACGATTGCATCCATTACGCCGCACATGTTACATATCGCTGTGAACGCCACAGTGAGAGCAATAATTTTAGAGCCATCAATCACTGATAACACTATACTGATGAGCGGTAAAAGCTTTTAAAGCGTCGCCTATGGCCAATTTTGGGTATGGTAGTTTTTGCGAGTTCGCGGGCGCACGCAATTTTAAAGCTTGACATGTTTGCTGTCTATTTAAGCAACTTGATCCCGTCTTTTATATTTTGCCAAACATGTGGGTAATAATAATTGTTTTATAACATAACGTAGGGAAAACAGTTTTTTGTGAAATTTTCGGTCCTTTTTTCATTATATAGTAAAAAATAAAACCCCCATCGGTGACTAAAAGAATCCTCTATCTGTCCCAAAAAATGGTATAAAATTCATTTCAGTATAGCGCTGCATGACGGAATAAATGTCAGTCAAAGTAACGCAACGCTGAACACTGAAAAATGGCCTGGTCAGGAAGGTGGTGTAAACACCCTGGTCAGCAAGTGGTTAAAGTCATGCCCCCGCTCCATTTGGTTTCTGCTTTTAATACTCACCTTATGTGATGCCTCTTGATCTGATCATCTTCTTCCTTCCACTGGTTTCCAGCAGTCCCTCCAGCGCCGATGCCTGTCTATGATCCAGTGTAGAATTCTGTGTCCCACGGAGTCTGTCCATAGTGCATGCTCCCAGTTGTGTGCATTCTCTTCTACTGAGTCTCTCCTCTTCTCCCCACCGGTGATTATTACTGTGCATGCGCCCACCTACACTTTCTCCTGCATGGGCCATTTGGAACAGGTAAGTAATTGTCTATTTGACATTTTTTAAAATGTTTTTGCATATATCTACTGCTTGCTAGCAGTAGATATATGAAAACAATGGAGACTTTAATTCTTCTTTATAGGACTCTATCACACCCTGTAATGTTCCAATCCAATATTGGCACAGATTAGAAACAGATTTTTGCTGTTAATTTTGAATTTTGATGTAAGGTGCTTTACGTGCTTGTGGAAACATACCGAACACACAAATTGATTGCAACATTACAGGATGTGATATTGGCGCTTTACATTTTTAAACCGGAGGCAGCACTTTAAACAGTCATGTTAGTTCACAGGAAGGCTGCCGATGTCCCCAGCAAGCGCGGGACTTCAACAGCCTTCCTGTGAACTGCAGTGCCAAGTCAGAGCCAGCTGCACACCTTGTCCTTCCTAAAACAGTGCCTCCCACACCTGCCCACGAAAGGCTGCACAGCCATCCTGAGACCCTGCACGGTCTCCTTAGACTACACACAGACCACCTAAGACCCTGCACAGCTGAGACCCTGCACAACCTCCTAAAACCTTGCACAGCCTCCTGAAACTCCGCACATCCTCCTGAAACCCCGCAAAGCCTCCTGAGACCCCGCACAACCTCCTAAGACCTCGCACAACCTCCCGAGACCCCGCACAACCTTCTGAGACCCCATTAGGACCCCCACACAAGGTCCTAATACCCTGCACAGCCACCTGATACACTTCACAACCTTCTGGGACCCCACACAGTCTCCTGAGACCCTGCACAGTCTCTTAAACCCCGCACAGCCATCCATTTTCCATTATGGGCGTGAGTGGGGCCTCCTGTTTAAGTTTGGCCTAAGGCCTCGCAAAGTCTAGAGCCGCCTCTGTTGGAAAGTATTGCCCAATGCAGCCCCCATGCATAGGCAGGGCAATTTGCCTTATGTCCTATTGCTTCAGTTCACACCAACGACTTGTCTTAGCTTGTGCGTGGACAAAATGTAGGACACGCTGAATTCATGTGCATCACATTCCAATGTGTTATACTGCATCACAGCGCACTGCTTTGCATAGGATAATGAGGTGTCAAATTAAATAATGTAAAAAAAAAGGAGACATTTTTTTATAATGCACCCCAGCATGCATGCTCAACATACACCAGTGTGCGTGCATTATGCACATCTTAACATGCACCCACTGGTGTGGATGAGCCCTGAATAAAGCTGTGATCAGTCCTCTAGTGCTGTACACTTTTGGTTTAATGGTTTCTATTTTTGAGGTCTGGGTAAAGTAAACCTGGGCTTCTTACAATTATTCTTCTATCCACTTCACACAGAAGTTTGACCAGCTGTTTCTAAATAAAGATATGCACAGATTTCCTTCACAAAAGACACCAAACAAAATTGCAATAAAGTATACCATTGGCAAGAGAAGGTTTAGGCCTAATTCACATGGGGTGTGTTGCTCCATACAGCATGAAGGGCTAGTTTTTGATGTGCCAGAAGAAGCATGTGGGCTGCTCATTTAGCTCTATGGAGGTGCAGGAGCCATGTGCCATCATGTGCTGCTTTCCACAGCTCAGAGTTTTGATAGCTGCAAGGACGTTGACCCATCATGTCTATGTCCGAGGCCAAACACCATCTGTGTATGGCTGCCAAAACTTTGAGCTGTGGGAAGCAGGAGCTGTGTGTGCCCTCACACATTGAGATCACTGCAAATGGGTTTTGAGGGTGTCCCTAACGTAATTTAGATATCTAGAACCCTGCAAAAGCAAATTTTGAAGAGGCATGGTAAAGAGGAAACGAAACAGATTCTATCTATGGTAACCTATTTCCGGCATGTATGCATAATCTTCTATTTGCACGTAGATTAACTTTAAATGCATTTTCTGCTGCCAGCTAGACATGTACAAAATATTGTTCTAATCACCACCAAAGTCACTTTTTTCCTCTTTAGAAATGAATTAGACACACACTTAATCACAGCATTAATAATGTTTATCAAAATGATCTGCAGTGTTCACTGACTAGAATGCTGTTAATTAAATTCTCTGCTCTTTCAGAGCAAAAACTTATGGGACCTTATGAATTTAGGAGTGTACAACAAAATGAAACCCATGCTACAGAAAATGTTTTCATTGTATCAGTTAAAACTTTGTTTACAGTGTTATTCAGAGAATTTGAAGATTTAGCATTCACCACCAAGATGTTCCTTTCCCAATAGCACAGGGCTGATTGAAGGCTTTCGTGGACCCTGGCAAAACATATAGTAGTTGGGCCCCTCTTTAGCCTCCCTCCCTCTCCCTTTCCTCCCACCTAAATGGATCACACAACCCAGTAAATAAGTGAACAATGCGTAGGTAAACAAACAAACAACATTTCTTCACAACAGGTACCCGATCGGTGAGTGTGACATTTGCCCTGCCCAGGTGTATATGTGTGCAATGATGTGGGCAATCCGGGACACGTGTTTACAGCAGTGCAGCACCTAGGGTTGCCACCTTTTCTTCAAGGTAAACCTGAACACTCTAGTGTCGCACTGCAATTGTTTGGAGAATATACAGGAGAGACAGCCAGGAGAGAGAGTGAGGAGAGGCAACCAGGAGTGTGAGTGAGGAGAGGCAACCAGGAGTGTGAGTGAGGAGAGACAGCCAGGGGAGAGAGCAAGGAGAGACAGCCAGGAAAGAAAGCGAAGAAAGACAGCCAGGAGAGAGAGTGAGGACAGACAGCCATGAGAGAAAGTGAGGAGAGACAGCCAATGTAGAAAGTGAGGAGCGACAGCCAAGATAGAAAGTGAGGAGAGACAGCCAAGATAGAAAGTGAGGAGATACAGCCAAGATAGAAAGTGAGGAGAAACAGCCAGGGGGGAGAGTGAGGAGTGACAGCTAGAAGAGAGAGTGAGGAGAGACAGCCAGCAGAGAGTGTGAGGAGAGACAGCCAGGAGAGAGCAAGGAGAAACAGCCAGGAGAAAATGCACGGAAAGAGCCAGGAGAGAGAGCAAGGAGAGACAGCCAGGAGAGAAAGTGAGGAGAAAAAGACATTTGAGAGAGAGAGAGAGCAAGGAGAGAAAGCCAGGAGAGAAAGTGAGGAGAAAAAGCCATGTGAGAGAGAGAGAGAGAGAGGAGAGACAGCCAGGAGGTTTAGCAAGGAGAGACAACCAAGGGAGAGAGTGAGGAAAGACCAATATGGACAAAAAGTGCCTTGCAAAAGGGGGTGCCTCCTTAAAAAAGCCCTGACCTGTTGAGGTATGGACTCCACTAGACCTCTGAAAGTATGCTGTGGTATCTGGCACCAAGCTGTCAGTAGCAGATCCTTTAAGTCCCATAAGTTGCGAGGTGGGGTCTCCATGGTTCAGACTTGTATTTCTAGCACATCCCATAGATGCCCGGTTGGACTGAGATCTGGAGAATTATCTCCAGATCTCAGGGGTGGGGGGTTGGGTTTGTATTTCTGATTGGTTTTGGTACATTTCTATGGTGTTTGCAACTATGACACTGACCCTGCCTACAATTCGGTGATTTAAGCTTGCGTATTGTTTTTTTATATTTATGTATTGTTCAAAATTAATAAAAATATTTTTTTTTAAATGTAGGTAAGGGATGCAGAAAGAAGAGCAGGGGGATGGTTACATTTTTATAATGGAAACTGCAGCTGGGCTTTAGCAATTCTCAAATAGGCCATATTGTAGCGGGATACCCACTTTTATATATAACATGTTATGTGCAGTCATATTTCTTTTTATTGCAGAAAAATGCTAATTAATGTAATCATATTCCGAATGAGAGGCTAGACCCTTCCTATTCTCTTTGTAGCAATTTATTTTGCCTTTTCTATCCCAGCAGGAGCTGTATTATTCATTTGTTTGTCTCTGTATGAAAATCTCTGTCTCTCTGTATTTCTATTTGTGCCTCTGATCAAAATCATTTATCCAAACAAGGACACCCCTGATTTATTCAGGACATCAAGCAAATAAACAGGGAATTGTGCCTGACAAATACGTTAATGTCACAACCAAAAGAAATAAAAATGAAATGTGTGTGGCTGAACATGTGCCCTATTAGAGAGGCAAACTAATCAATGTATGAGATACCAAGAAATGTAATAATGTTTATTTTATACTCCTTTGCAGATATTGCTGAGATCTGTTCCTAACACAATGACAGAATTTGAAGTGCCATTCATATGTTTATTTGCTGTACTAGCAAATATATATCGTAACCACACTAACAAAAGTGAATAGTGAAACTGGAAGTTCCAGCTTCACCAAGTTAAATTAGGATAATGGTATATCAACATTTTGTTATTTGAAGAAATCCATTAGGTTTGCTTGTGTGCTATGGGCTTTAAACAGCTTAAAGTGACAGTAAACGCAGGAGTTAAACCTTAAAAATGCATTCAAGTACCTTAACTATTAACATAATTGTATCTTATGTGTGTATCACTCGGCTGTAGATCCTCAAATCTTCTCTGAATTCACGCTGGCACTGTCCTCCCTTCTGGAGGGTGGCAATTTTTTTTCCCCATGGTCCCTGTGTGTGTTGTAAAGTAGCTACCACTGTTCCAAGCTCGCTCCCATGATGGACTACAATCTCACGTTTAGTATACTAATTTGTATTGAGATTGTAGTCCATCACTGGAGCGAGCTTGGAGCTGTGGCTACTTTACAACACACACAGGGACCATGTTAAACAAAAGTATATTGTGCCTGACAAATACGTTAATGTCACAACCAAAAGAAATAAAAATGAAATGTGTGTGGCTGAACATGTGCCCTATTAGAGAGGCAAACTAATCAATGTATGAGATACCAAGAAATGTAATAATGTTTATTTTATACTCCTTTGCAGATATTGCTGAGATCTGTTCCTAACACAATGACAGAATTTGAAGTGCCATTCATATGTTTATTTGCTGTACTAGCAAATATATATCGTAACCACACTAACAAAAGTGAATAGTGAAACTGGAAGTTCCAGCTTCACCAAGTTAAATTAGGATAATGGTATATCAACATTTTGTTATTTGAAGAAATCCATTAGGTTTGCTTGTGTGCTATGGGCTTTAAACAGCTTAAAGTGACAGTAAACGCAGGAGTTAAACCTTAAAAATGCATTCAAGTACCTTAACTATTAACATAATTGTATCTTATGTGTGTATCACTCGGCTGTAGATCCTCAAATCTTCTCTGAATTCACGCTGGCACTGTCCTCCCTTCTGGAGGGTGGCAATTTTTTTTCCCCATGGTCCCTGTGTGTGTTGTAAAGTAGCTACCACTGTTCCAAGCTCGCTCCCATGATGGACTACAATCTCACGTTTAGTATACTAATTTGTATTGAGATTGTAGTCCATCACTGGAGCGAGCTTGGAGCTGTGGCTACTTTACAACACACACAGGGACCATGTTAAACAAAAGTATCCACCCTCCAGAAGGAAGGACAGTGTCAGCATAAATTCAGCGATGATTTGAGGATCTACACAGAAAAGATGCATTTTTGTTACTAGTTAATTAGTAGTAATGAGTTAAACTCCTGAGTTTAGTGCGATCACCTTAGTGATCGCAAGATTAATTTTGCCGTAATTAACAAAAAACACCTGGACGAAATGCGGTAATTGATCTGCGTAGATCGTAAACGCCAGCAACCTTGCGAAAATCGTACGATCTAGGAAAGTTTTCAAACATGCTTGACCGTCAAAAGTCGTACGATTGTACAGTAATGTTGGTCGGACACTGCAATGCACACATACCATTATCGGCCGAAAAGTTGATCGCATACGAAAATCGTCCGATAATCGTAAGGTGTATGGGCACCTTAAGAAAGCTCCCTTGAACTTTCTTGTTCTTCTTACTGTTCTCTGAATTTACTGATCTACATGGTTGTTCCAGGTCAATGTCTCAGAAAGTGATAAAGCTGAATTCCAGCCCTAACTTCAGACTTGGAAAGCAGTACAGCTCAGTTCCTTTACTGAAATTGCTTGCTCTAATTTCACTGTGTTTAGAGCCTTCCTTATTTCCTAATCTACCCCTTTTATTCACTGAGCTTTAGTTACTTTAAAATGAAGGCTCAGCATCAATTGTGGGCATTACCTTGGGAAGTTTGCATTCAAATACCGCCTGCCTAGGAACTCAAGTCCCAGAAAAAGTGGATATGAGGTTCTGGAATCTAGTCTTTTATCTGTTAGACAGGAAGTGGTGGTAAGACATGGTGAATTTGCTTTGCCTGCTGTACAGCAAAACATGGGGTTGGCCTGCAATGTGGGGGCCACCAAAATTGAGGAATATACATAGAATTAGAAAATCAAGTAACAGACCATCAACTTCACATTAGGACTACAAACTTGTATTTTTGTAAATGATTTGACAACATAGAGAGAGAAACAGTTTCAGGGGTCAACAAAACCCCCTTCATCGGGGATTACACATAATTAATATTGCTATCAACAGGCTCCTGAGGGGTATTCTCTGTCTGGGGTGAAAAAAGAGCCATCTCAGTGTATGTGTTGCAACCACCCATCACCCAGCATTTTGATATTTGCATAGCTCCTCCTGCTTGCATCAGGGTTGAGGGCTCTTGAGAGAATTATTAAGGCAGGGTGCTTTGGTGTTTTTTGAAACCAACTCAAACCAACTTTTTGAAACCAAACACCATACTGGCCCCTCCTACCACCCATGATCTGCCTGCATTGCAAAGAGAAGCACAGGAAACCTAGTGATCACTGGGTTTAAAATAAGGTATGCATTAAAAATGGTAAGTTTTTATTTAAAAAATGTCATTAGCATGTTAATGAGCAGGCAGGGATAAACCAGAAAAAACAAAATGTAAGGAGATTAAACTTCAGTTTTATTGCTAGGGGGCAGAAGTCAGCCAAATAGCATTTTTAAAAAGGTCAACAATTAACAACTTCTCGTAACATTTTTAGCTTCCTTAGGCCACTTACAATTGTAGCTAAATAAACATGGCCTCTCATATCTGTTATGGCTAGGGAATTAACAGATAAAAAGACAAGCACATTGCCCATCAATAGCAAATACCGAGGTATACAGAAGAAGAAGGTTGCTATTTCTTACAGGATTACATGCAGTAGAAGAGCCAGGGAGACAGAGAACTTTCATGGAGAAAGCAGTCAGTGGAATATAGACAAGGTATACTCACACAAACTATTATGCTCAGATAGATATATACACCATCCAGAAGCTCAAATATTAAGAAAAGGAAAATTTGTAGTGCAAAAGTGACATATGCTGTATGTCACATAACCAAGTATACCAACTTCTTGATTACACAGGGTGCTGCACTAAAGAGTGAATCTGTGTGCAGGCAAAGGACATTCAAGTCGTTTTCTTAACAAGCAGTCAAAGCAAGCTCTCTCTGACCTCTGTAGCTGCAGGGACTCAACCTGTTCAAGTTTTCTCTCTCTCTTGAGCTTATCTCATCCTGCTTCCCCTTCCAGAGTTTGTACATTAGAAGGCTGGAAGGCAGCCAAGTCACCGCTGACAGAGGGGAGCTGAGTTGATGAGAGAACAACTTGGACTACTTAAATGCATCTGCTGCTACAATGGTTTTAGTCACAGAACTTGTTAGTTAGTGTGCATCAAGCAATAACATTGTATATGTAGACAAAACTGTTTTTTGTTTTTGATAGAGTACAAAAGGGTTAAAAGGGTTTTAAAGCTGAGTTCTGTTGAGATTTTCCTTCAATTCCTATCTTTTATGACAAATTCCTATTTCAATTATGACAAATCTCAAATTTAGGATTTCTACTTACTTTCTGTCTCAAAAATGGTCACCAGAGGTATGCATCTCTGGAGTGGGGATGCAAAGCACCTTGAGAGAGGGGCTAACCCTTCCATGCACTACCCAAAAGTAGAAAAAGTTTTGCTTTTACATACACTTTAATGTAAGCTGCCTCATGCTGCATGCCAGAGGGCAAGTCTTGGGGTTAGTGTCCCTCATTTTCATTTCCTTCATGTTTAAAAGTTTTAGAGGGTTATTCACAAAAGAGCTGACGGATGAGGCTGTAGCTTCGGCTGATCCTTGGGCTCGCTTTGGCCACCAAAGGGCTGCTGCATGGGCTATTCATGAAGGCAGCCGAGCGGCTCAGCCAAGCAGAATGCGTACGCTGAGCCGTAGTGACAGCCGGAGCGGGGAGAAAGGTCTGCCGAAGCATACCGTTCTCCCCACAAAAGACAACAGCTGGGCAGAGCCAGCTATGATGTCACGGCTGGCTCCGCCCAGTTGTTGAACTGTATTGTCAGATCAGCACCCCCCAAATTACCTGAGGATGCTGATCTGTCATTAAACAACAACAATTGGGTGGAGCTGGCCGTGACATCACGGCTGGCTCTGCCAAGTTGTTTTCATTTGCCAGGGATCGGCTGGAAGGTGCAGGCCAAATGTAAACAGTTGGGTGGAGCTAGCGATGATGTCACCACTAGCTCCGCCCAACTGTAAATATTTTGTCGGCATCTGTCAGATTTTTCAATCTGTGGCGGTTGATTGTCGCGTGCGGTCGGGTCGGCAGGCGTTTTTTTTAAATCATTTTTTCATTTATGTATTATTTTTAATTATTTTATTTTGCTGAGTTGTTGTCATTGTGGACAATGGTGGATGTCGCGATTGACCCTGGATCACATCGGTGGATCTATTTTTTGGGGTTTTTCTTTTTATTAAAGGAATCCTTTATTGTGTTTGTATTTAAATTAAAAGATTTTTGATTAAAGTCTGGCCTCTTTTTTTCAATTCTATTTTAAGCCTTTAGTGAATGGGTAGGGGTACAAGTACCCCTTACTCATTCACAAGGGGGCACATCTGGGTGCCCCTTAAAAGGGTACCCTGATATGAATAAGCCCCTCTTTCCGCACCCCTACAACCAAAGCCTGGGGCTTGTGGGGAAGAGGCCCTTGTCCCCATCAGTACAGGGACAAGGTGCTTTTCCAGGGGTGACCCTGGAAAAGCACCTTCCCAGTGCTGAGGGCATGTGACATGGTATGGCAGTGGGAGAGGGCACTTGCTCATCCCCCCTTTCCTAGCCTGCTAGGCCTGTTCTTAGATCAATCGTCCAGTTGGGAATTTTAGGGGGGACCCCACATTTTTTCCCCCATTGTTGGGGTGGGGTTCCTCCTTAAAATTCCTACCAGACCTTAAGGCCTGGTATGACATTGGGGGGGAACCCCACACATTTTTTTTTATTTTTTTTAAATAGGGGTCCCTCCAAACATTCCTATCAGACCTAGAGGGTTTGGGATTGTTTTAGGAGCGGGAGCCCACGCTGTTTTTTTTAAATTAATTTCTTAACTTTTTTAATTTTTTTTACATTTAAATTATTTTTAAACATTTTTAAAAATTTGTTTCTATTATGCTTGCTACCTCCGAGGTAGCGTACAGAATAGCTGGGCCAAATGCAGCTTGGCGGCATTCGGCTATTCACTCACTGACGTTCGGCCCCTATGAGAATCGTAGTGAACGGCAGTGAGTGAACTGCCAGAGCTTCGGCTCAGCCGATCCAGATGTTGGATCATCAGAGCATGTTCAGCTGATCAAAGGCAGCAGATGTACGGCTGATTTTAGCCGATGTGCGGCTGAAATCAGCTGTACTGAGCTGCAGCGAATATTCGGCTCAATTCACTTTGGCTTTTTTATTCATTCGGCTGCCTTCGGCAGCTTTGTGCATAACCCCCTTAATTTTCTGCAGATCAGCTGATCCCCTGAGCACTGACCCTGATATCCTGTTTTAGGGTGGCTCCTTTACCATGTAAAGCTTTGTGTGTGCTAGTATGCTGTATGTGTCTCTACAAACACACAGGTACAGCAAGGTAAGCCTCTGCTCTCTTCTCTTTGCTCCCTCCTCCTCCCTCCCTTCTCCAAGATTTTAGATGAGTGGCTGCTGTGCACTGTGGTTTGTCCCTTGTGATCTTGTACTGGATAGAAAGTTCAGGGAAGATGAGCTGAGAAAGTTGGACCTGTTCAGAAACATAATGACTATAAGTGCTTGGGCAAAAAATTTAAGAAACACTTTGTTGGGCAATGTATATTTATTTGATTTGTCTGAATTCATTAGTGAAAAAAAGAGTTTGAAGTGCAGATTTCACTTCCTCCATCATTTCAAAGTGGAAGGATGTTCAACAGAGAATTTAGAATTGTTGAACTATAGAATTAGCTTAGTGAGACTCTTCTTTGACAAATGGCTCATACGTGCCTTCTATTTGCAGAGATCCAAGATGTCTTTTTTTTATTGTCCTAGAATAACTGCTAACTGACAATTTGGAGTCTCTGAACGAAACGCATTTTACAAACATCAGCAACAAGTGTTATTGTTATAAAACATTGCTTCTATTTATATGTTTTTCCCATTACAGGATCTGCTTATGAAGATCATTAAAATAATTGCTTTTTTGTTTTGTAACTTCATCCATTTTTAATGTTAAAGTGAAAAGTTTACAGATTAGTGGGGGAAAAAATGAAGATGTCACTGGAAAAAAAGACGGCCACCTTTTTCAGCCATTTCATATATGCTTGGTTTGGGATGGCCCTAATTAGCATAATTGTAAATCAAAAAGTTGGGCCCGTTCATATACACTATATCACTATATTCCACGGTCAACTGTGGTATTATAACAAAGTGGAAGCAACTGGGAACAACAGCAATTCAGCCACAAACTGGTAGGCCACGTAAAATGACAGAACGGGGTCAGCGCATGCTGAAATGCACAGTGTGCAAAAGTCGCCAACTCTTTGTAGAGTCAACACCTACAGTATAAAGGACAAGTAGTTGCGCTAGGAGGAATAAAGTGTCTAATAAGTTACCAGCTGCAACAATGTGTGGTGTAACCCGTGTAAATATAAATAGTTAGTATGTTGTGCTAGGTCATATAAGAAAAATATGAAAAATCAACATTTACTCCTCTGATTCAAATGTGACAAATGCAACAGTTGTGAAATATATTACAAATCAAGTGATGTATGAACTGTTAATTGTTTCCGTGAATATCTGAATAAATAAATGATTCCATAAATTGTGTGGTATGGGATTGGTATATTAGTGAACAAAACTATGTCCATGGGTTCTATATGGGTGGGAAAATTATATGTGACTGCAGTCTGTCTATTAAATTACACACATCTCCATGAGAATAGCTGTGAGTAAAAAACAGTGAGAGTGGTTTTACCCTTTAGCAAAGATTTTGGGTGCATGTATATAAACTAAATTCGTTGATAGGGTTCGTCATCAAACATGACCACAAATAGTGAATACACTTAATCAAGGTTGTGATCACAGCAGAGTCAGTCCCAAATGTCAATGACCGAGTCTGTGACCAAGTCCTGACCGACCGAGTCTATGACCAAGTCCCAGGTAGTTTGGTCCAATCAGTCCTCTCCACCACCCCGACAATAAAAGGTTATAGCGTGGGGGGTGTAGTTACTTATATTTCCTGTTGTTGGATCAGTTCAGAAAGTGTCCTTGCAATAATCCCTGATGGTTAAAATAAACCGTCTATTTCCACCGTCAGTTGGTGAATGACTGGGTTGGACGCCGCTCTCTCCTTCCCCTCCGGTTAACTCTTCTTCCCTTGTATGTGTAGCGATATCCACCCACCGGTATTTTAAGAGAGGAAGAAGGGAAAAAAGCAAAAGCCTCCTAAGTGTAATATTTCAAAGCATATGGTTGGTAGTAAAAAGGTTTAATATGCACTTACAAGAAAGACAATTTTAAAAGCATTTGAGCGGTAGGAACACTCAGCCATACAAGCCGTGTAATCTGTATGAGACGGAGCCGGTATATCCCTTGACGCGTTTCGTCTATGGACTTTATTGAAAGGGTATTTTGCTCTCATCTCACACCGGAATTTATAATACAAAATCAATCAATCTATCCTTCTCTCACCCTGTAAACACTTCCCACCTGATGCATTACTAGGTAGTGCCTGCTGCAATAGTAAAAGGTGCGAGGGGATGATCGGAATGGAAATCAGATTATAGAAACATTGTTTTGGTTGGATAATTAACTGCCAGTAAAACATGGATAGTTAAATAAATCAAAATGGGATGAAAATATTAAAAAATATTAAAAATAAAATTATATATCGTGTATATGCTCATGTTTTATCTTATATCACACCTATCAATACCTTAAACAGTCATTATATTATAAAATACAGTTAAAAATGAATTCTACAAATGACATCTAAAAATGGAATAAACAATAGCTACGGACCTCCAAACTTCATGTGGCCTTCAGATTGGCACAACAACAGTGAGTAGAGAGCTTCATGGAATGGGTTTCCATGGCCGAGCAGCTGCATCCAAGCCTTACATCACCAAGTGCAATGCAAAGCATCAGATGCAGTAGTGTAAAGCACGCCGCCACTGGACTCTAGAGAAGTGGAGACGTGTTTTCTGGAGTGATGAATCATGCTTCTCTGTATGGCAATCCGATGGACATGTCTGGTGGTTGCCAGGGGAATGGTACTTGCCTGACTGCATTGTGCCAAGTGTAAAGTTTGGTGGAGGGGGGGTTATGGTGTGGGGTTGTTTTTCAGGAGTTGGGCTTGGCCCCTTAGATCCAGTGAAGGGAACTCTTAAGGCATCAGCATACCAAGACATTTTGGGCAATTTCATGCTCCCAACTTTGTGGGAACAGTTTGGGGATGGCCCCTTCCTGTTCCAACATGACTGCGTAGCAATGCACAAATCAGGGTACATAAACACATGGATGAGTGAGTTTGGGGTGTAGGAACATGACTGGCCTGCACAAGTCCTGACCTCAACCCTATAGAACACCTTTGGGATGAATTAGAGTGGAGACTGCGAGCCAGGCCTTCTCGTCCAACATCAGTACCTGACCTCACAAATGCGCTTCTGAAAGAATGGTCAAACATTCCCATAGACACACTCCTAAACCTTGTGGACGCCTTCACAGAAGAGTTGAAGCTGTTATAGCGGCAAAGTGTGGGCCAACTCAATATTGAACCCTATGGACTAAGACTGGGATGCCATTAGAGTTCATGTAAAGCCAGGCGTCCCAATACTTTTGGTAATATAGTGTATATGTTTTGCGGAAATGTACCTTTTCTCTAGAATTTCTCTTGAAAAATTGCACTGTAGTTTCTGGTATGTGAGTGTGCCTACATGCTTCTGTGCCTACAGCTTTATATCTGCACTTCGAGATCTAAAGTGCTGCTGCCTCTGGCTGCTAGTCTTAGATGATTCAGAGTGATATTTGGTGAGATCACTACGGTGCTGCTCACTGTTCTCCTTGCTGGAGTCTCTGACATCAGGAAGTAAACCCTGCCTCTACCAAGATGGCCACCTACATACAGAAAAACAATGCAGAGAAGGCATGGCAAGTCAGAAATGGGGAAAGATCAGCTGCCCAAGCATTACTGGAGACTAGGGATAGGGTTCAAGTTTGCAGTGACTCAGGCCCATGTTTGGCCAATGAGGTTGGTCAGCATCCGGACTTCTTTGATTATGTCTTGCTAACGGATGGGGAGAGCTACGATTAGCTATGAGAGTTCAATTGGGAGCACAGCGTCTTAATGGTTTGGCATTTATCTTGATTGACAATAGACATATAGCGTGGGACTATGTTTCTTTGTTTATTTGGTATTTACATTTTTTGTGACTGAGTAAGCATGGTTAATTTTTCACAACCACTTATTCATTCATGTAGGATGAAGGGCTGGCTGTCTGGGAACCACTAATTTTAAACAGGGCTTCCAAATTCCTAAACGTCCCA
>NW_017308186.1:238618-244398 GCF_000935625.1 Nanorana parkeri | reverse complement strand
GGTGCAAGGTCCCCTTTAATGTCTATATCAGACCCTAATCAAGGATAAGAGCCCAGTAACAAGTTTTTAAGGGAAACCCCTATGCTTTTTTTAAACTTGTTTTTGTTGTTGTTTATTTGTATGTCATTTTTGATGTGGCATGCATTTTGCTGTCCCCTCATCCCCGCAAGAAAAGATAGTCTCCTGACTGTTAACAGGCTCCGTGTCACTGAATCAGCTCACCACTAAATGACAGATCCCTGGGCTTTACATGCAGGCTTAAATCAACCCCAAGCATATTTTTTAAAGGATTTGTGTAATTTTAATGTTGCCCTTTAAGCAGCATTTATTTATTCACTTTGCATTAATTGCACCCCGCATGGCAGTTCCCAGATACCCATTCCCTTTTTTACCAAAAGCTTGCAAACTGACCATGAAAAACACTACAAAAAATAACAAGATGCACCTACCTCCAATGTACTACATTTAGGTTCGGCACTATGTTTGGGATTATCAGATTTGCTGTGTTCATCAAACTGTGCGTGGTTCACTCATCCCTATTGAGCGTGAACTGTGGTGTGCCCTACTCATAGAACTAGTCTGCAGGCGTTTGTGAACATCCAAGATCTTAATGCTGCTGGCAAAATCTTGATCTTGGCAGTTCAGCTCGATTATTTCTATCTAGTACTGTTATAGATCACTAAAATAATGAAACACATAACACAACTTTGCAAAGTCATGTACATGCCTTAACAGTTGAACCTGGCCCGCTGCTATACTTCACAAATATTGTTTAGTCTAGAAAGCAAATTTTGATGAATGCCTGGTTCGGATGGCCAGCGGTGAGGGGGAGAGAAGCCGCCCACAGGACGAGCTGTGACGGCCGCACGGCGCCCTTGTTGCCATGGCGCCCTGTGCGGCCGCACGGCTCGCACACCCCTAAGGCCGGCCCTGCTGGTAACTAGTTTGTACTTTACACATATCATTCCCCAAACCTGCCAATATTAGTGAATCTCTGTTGTCTGCAGGCCAGGCTTCTCCCTGGAGTTCTTGCTATTGGGAAGATGTTATATTTTCTGTTCTGTGCTCTTGTGTGCTAGAAAGCTTAAAATACTTCATAAGGCTGTGAAGTGCCGTGCAGAGAATAAGCAGAACTGCTGCTCTCTTGCAGACACAGACTGCTACATCTAATTAGGGAGACTCAAATCCACTGAGAAAGAGCCATGGGCACAAGAGGAGTATGCAGACTGCTGGCTTATTCTTTTCTTTTTATAGTGTTCTTCTGCAGACAGACCACCTAGGTTCCCCTCTCTACCCCAGTGAAGCTAAGAACACTGCCTTGTCAGTTATTTCTATCCTTAGAAGATGTTTGCTCTTATACTTTAAGAAAAAAAGATTTTTAAATAGATAACTTTCTCTGAAAGAAAAACTGTAATACATCCATTAAATTGAATAATTAGCAAATCATACAAAATCCATTCTGCTGATGATTCCATGGAGTGGACCCCATAATTCACTTTGTTGGGTGACTATTGGTTCATCCAACATAATAGTGGACTGGTAAAATTCACTATGGAAAGTGGCAGCCTCAGACAGGGCAATAATCCTATGCCCTAATAACAAAGCACTATATTTTATTTTTAACATATACCCTAATGATCAAATATACTACTCAATAACCCCCTTTAGTGAAAGATATAGGTTCCCTAAGAACACAGGATTCCAGATTGGATGATGCACAGGCACTCTGTGCAGAAAGAGAACAGATAATCCTTTGAATCACATTATCTGTCAATTAAAGGAAATCATGTTCACTGGTGAAGCAAATCGGCTCTCTTCAGAAAATTATGGTTTAAAGCAAGTCATCCAGATATGTTGTGATGTTTGACTCAAGAAAATTGATTTGCTCATCCCGTTCTATGCTGTCAACCAGGCCAGGCTTATTACATTGATTGCATTTTCAATGTGTATTGAAATACCAGAGATTCTGAACCTTGATGTTTTTATTTTGGCTAAGGTAATATGATTGGGGTTTGCTTCAGAACTACTTATCTCTCAATACAAATCAATGGGAATGAAAAAGCAACTTGAAGCATGTCAACTGCAGATCAACTGGTCCCATACATACATTCTGAATAATCTTAGGAGTGTCTCAAACTGATGTAAAAAGCAAGCCACATTTACCCATTGACACGCTTCCTAAAATGTTTCATACAAGAGAGCGTGCAAGCCCACCCTTTGGCTTATTGCACAGAGAGCAACTTAGGCAACAAATACTTTATGTACCATTTGAAATTAATTTGTAGACTAATTTCTAAATGGATAATTCATCCAGTTAACAACAGATGTAGCAAAGTATGAGCGTACACAGTGTGAATATATGCTTATTGCATCTTATTGACAAGCTGCAGGTCTTTTGTTTACCAGATATGGCATTCAGTGAATGCTTTTTGCTCTAGATCACCACTTCAGTGTTTGTTGGATGATATGTGAATTTTACCCTAGTAAAGAGCAGAGAATTTTTAATTAGTTGCTTAAAAACAGGGCACAGATAAAAGCTCTGACATTGCCAATCAATACGAAACCTAATGGGTGAATAAACAGTCAATCCACAAGACAGAATATAAAAGTGCTAGTTGAGTTAATTAAGTGATGCGACTATTTGATATTGTAAATCTTTCCATCAGCATCTCTAGCTACAGCATAAATGTACAGAAAGCCAGATTAGACTGACCTGTTCACGTGTGGCCTAGATGAATTGAAGATGTGTTTCACCCTACTCAATTAACTGCCTCAGCAGATGTCTTTTTAAAGCTGAATAACATCATAGGAAAATACAAAGATAGACAAGTCATTTTGTTTTTGTATTTTTTTCCATTATGTGTATGTGTATCACATTATTTGTTTTTTTTTTTGTAGAAAAATGTAACCTTTCACAAAGACACAGGCACACACACATATACACACACACTATCTTTATTTGTCTTATTAAGAAGTTATGTTGATCATTCCTCACCTGTAGGATATTCTATATATAGACCTTAGTTTTAATACTGGGTCCAACCACCGGGGAAAGAGAATACCTGTAACTCAGTTCCACTGAAGAAATCAATGGACGCAATGCATTGGGTGGAGTTTTGTGCATTACGTCATCTCACTACAGCAACTTCGAAGTATTCGAACTGGTAACCACTACTTTTTTTTTCTTTTTTTAATTCCTGTGGAGCGTGGTTACGAAACACCCAAAAAGTGAACCAAAAAAGTGCACGTGAACACACACAAAAAAGTGCACAAAGGGTGCTATTTTAAGGGTCCGTCTCCCAAAGAGACAGGGCCCATCCCTGAACCCCCAGGGTGGAGGCTCCTGACAGGGTCAAGGCACTTGTGTCCACCTGGCCGAAACCAGGCGGACCCATTTCTCGTGGCCAGCCGAAGCAGACCACCGAGTACTCGGTTGAGGGCTAAAGCCTGATGAAGGGACCCTGTGCGGTCCCGAAAGAGCTTGTTGGTCATATGACAAAAAACTTCAATAAATCAAGCTTTTGCTATCCTAAAAGGACTGGTGTGCTGGTGACATTTCTACAATTTTGCTGACATTCGCAGCGCCATCCGCAGTCACTGCGAGCACCCCCCACTACAAGGGACATATCGGTATGGAGTGTGACAAGGATAGTACTTACTTACTACTTATCTTCCCCGAAGGGAGACCCCCGATTCAGGGGAGGAAGGAACCTAAGAGCCACACATCCCCCCCCCCCTAGACTTCAGGGTAGGCCCGAAGGCCCACACTCTCCATCCTGTGGAGTGAAAAAAACACATTAAAAAAGTGAAAAGTACACAAACAGTGAGAAAAATAATTTAGAGTGCCAAAGTGGATACAATGGCTAGGCCTTACAGCCTGGTAATAAAAATTACCCCTGGTCTCAGCCAAAAGAACTAGCCCAAGAGGTGTTGTGGGGCAAAAAGTAAAGGTGTTGTGCCAAAGTGCCGTTCACACAAGTGGGGTCCCACACCCACAGTGCTATTAGAACACCCCTGGGTCACCACACCAGGGGGTGTTAGCAGCACGGTCTTAGTGCCTTATCAGCCCATGGCCAGACCAGTGCAGCCCTGTCCAAACCAGGAGGTACTGGGCCCTGCCAGAAATCAGCGCCGAGGAGTACTTCCTACCCCCATTCTTATGTGAGTGGATGCTCATTCGGTTTCCTCACCATTGCCAGAGCCTTTTAGGGGCCCTCGTCACCAGGCAGGGTACTCGGATTCCAGCCATACTAGCATAAAGGCCAGTACAGCGGCTCCTTTCCCCTGCTGCCACTCATAAGAACAGATACTTCACTTGATCTTAGCAAAAAGGACGAGAAGCGACCACTACCGTTGTTTCGCATATGCTTTATAGCATATTCATTTGTGCAGTGTTTTTAATGTGAGTGGCCATTTTTAAGTTAGTTTTAATAAAGTAATTTTAACAGATAGAGAGCTCTATGAGTATGTTATACTGTATGTTATTTTCTGAGAATGACAGTCCACAAGATGGATTGAATCATCGGAGGAACAAAATTCCAGAAATCCCACACACAGGAGAGGAAGAAGCACATAAGGTTCTATTCACTAAGCTGCCGAGGGCAGCCGAGTGAACATCCGACCCCAAGTGAAGTGAGCCGAACACTGTTCAGCTATTCACTTCAGGATTGTATGCATACATTCACTTCAGGCTTGTATGTATACATCGGCTTGCTTCGCATGGCTTTGGGTCGGCCGAACATGCTCAGCATGTTTGGCTGAGTCGAACCTCCGGCAGGCTACTCACTGCTGTTCGGCTATTCTTATAGATGCCGAACAGCAGTGAGTGAATAGCCGAATGCCGCTGAGGGTAAACTAGCATTGTACCCGCCCTCTGCTGATGGACCTGATGGAGAACTGCAGCAGAGGGCGGGTACAATGCTAGTTTACTATTGGCTATTGCAAATTGAAATAGCCAATAGGAATCTAGCAATGCATTCCAATGGGCAAAAATGTTTTTGTTTTTTTTTTCTATTCTGACACGGCTCCATGTCAGAATAAAAAAAAAGAAACAGCAGTGTTTCTCTCCTTGGCGGCCAGGAGGGGGAGACTCCCGGAGCGCCAGGGAGAGTTTGCTGTTTGGAGATCAGTGTCCCTGGTTAGCAGGTAACCAGGGACGCTGATCTCTCTGCAAGTGGCCGGAGCCAGCTGTAAGATCACGGCTGTCAGAAGCATGCCGCTCAGCCAGCTTAGGCTTTCAGCGTGGCTCAGCCGAGCCGACGCATATGCGTTCAGCTCGACTGAGCCGCTCGGCCACGTTCGGGAGCTGTAGGGGCTATTGTGAATAGCCCCTACAGCACCCCTTCGGTTCTACTGAACCGAAGGGGTCCTGGGGCTGAAGCTAGCCAAAGGATTGGCCGAAGCTACGGCTAGATCCTTCGGCAGCTTCGTGAATAGACCCCATAATTTACAACATAACACACAGCACTATTTCCTATTTGTTGGACTACCTTTGCAAAGCTATCAAGCTTTAATCAGCTGGTTACTATGTCAACTTTGGAATAGATTGTACAGCACTATCGTATTAGTTAATGTTAATAGGTTGGGATTTTCTGCTGTTTAAGTGTTCAATAGAATTTGCGGTTTTTACTGGTGAATGTGCTACACTATATGCTTTTTTTATGTTTGGTTTGTTTGTGATAACACATTCTAAGTGTTTGCAGCTGCACACTTTAGATAGGGAATCAATAGCGCAGAAGTTTTCTGATACCGTAACAAATGAAAGAATTTGGCCTGGGATA
>NW_017308186.1:222920-238595 GCF_000935625.1 Nanorana parkeri | reverse complement strand
GTATGTGGCCAAACACAGTCTGAACCTGACCTCATCTGAACACAGAAGGGTCACCCACACAATCAGTTACAGGCTGGGCATGCCCCATTTCATTGACCAAATATAGGGATGTGGCCATATAAAGTTAATGACATCACTGCATATCACTTTTTTGCTTACGTGCAGCTGCAGATTGGGAATTCCCCCAGCCGCTGCTGATTGGACAGCAGCGAAAGGAGCTCTCTTCCACGTTGGAATTAGCTCCTTCTGTGCTCGGGGGCCAGAATTGAATACCAAGATTTGCCCACTACAGACTTCAACAGGGTTTGTCCAAAAGTTTGCAAACTTTTAATTGCAAGCATGATTACTAAAATTTGTTAGTAACATGTCAAATGCTCCTATCTCTGTTGCAACCACTCAGCTCCATCTGCTGGTTGCCTCTTGTAATTGCACCTACCATAATCCAGTCAGCTGCATGCTAATCAGCATGGCTACACGCCCCTTACAGCTTGGGCTCTATTTAAGCATCACAAGACCAGAGCTCTGGGCTTGCTCTGTCTACACAAGCCTATATCCTGATCCTGAATACCAGTCCTGCCTTGATCTTGTAACCTAGTCTTGTCTTGGCTATTTATCCTATACCTGTCTTGTTTTCTGTATCCTGTATTTATCTTGTATTAGTTCCTTTCTTGTATTTGTTTAATCCAGTCTTGTGTCGTGCTTTCTGTTTGTCTTGCACCTTGAAATTAGTCAGTACTTCGCCTTGTTCCTGGGGTCCAGCCTGTGGCATCACCTGATCAGAGCAAATAGTTTAAGTTCTGGGGGCATCCAAGTACCAGTAGGCGTGCTTGCCTTATGGGATCAGCGGCTGCTAAAGGTGAAACAACTCATTGCTATTGGCTCTGACAGCTGGTCCTGACAAAACTGTTCTCAAACCAAATCCAGGCAGATTTAGTCTTAGGAAATTTAACCCCGAGTCACACTCGGGAATACCGCCAGGGAGGTTAAATTATAAGTAAGCTCCAGGTCTGATAATAGTCAA
Source organism: Nanorana parkeri (assembly GCF_000935625.1). Lineage (NCBI taxonomy): Eukaryota > Metazoa > Chordata > Amphibia > Anura > Dicroglossidae > Nanorana > Nanorana parkeri. The sequence continues at coordinate 237,574 of NW_017308186.1, read as the reverse complement.
GGACTTGCTAGGACCCACAACTGATGTAAACATTTGATGTAAACAATTTAACAGGGATGGCAGCCCTCCAACAAGAGCATGTGACCTCTGACAACATGCCAAAAAACAAAAAAGAGAAGAGATTTAGTCATCCCTACTTACAGTATTCATGGCATGTTAGGCTAGTGCTCATCAGGAGTGGGTGCATTTCTATTTTTTTTAAAGGACTAAATTAGAAAACCCATGAGACTGAGCCCATAATGTCAACATTCATAAATATTTTCCAGTGAAGCAGCCTGGCACAAATAAACTGTGATTTTGGCAGATCAGTTTACTTATCTTTATCTGTTAGTTGCTTAAGGTCAGAGTAAAGAGTGAAGAATTACATTAAGATTCAAAGTTAAATTCCCTGTTTTCATGGGTTATTTAATATCATTTAAGATAATCCAGCATCATGCAAAAAGTTTTAAAATAATTTGCTAAAAGATAAATAAAAAATACCAATGAACAAATTAAAGTTTTCAATTATACAGATATTAGATCACCATTACAGAAAGTATTATTTTTGCAGTGTCTCAGTCAAGCATATGATTGCATGCTTGGTTAAGAAGAATTAAAAATCTTGTTATAGTAAAAATTTAATATGTACCTAATGCCACCTGTGCTATACACTGCAATTATCCTGCAAACATAAATAAAGCATTCTATTCCATGTACGTCTATACCAGTGCTCTCACATTATTCTTGCAGTCAATCAAACACACAATCCCAGGTTTATATTTTGTTACCATCTTTTATTCAACAATTGATTTTGTTAGGTGCCAAATTCTGGTCATAACGTGAAATAAATTATTTGTGTGGTATGCCCAAAGATTTTCACCTATAAAATAAAACATTTACAAGTGCAATGACCTGTGTGCTAAAAATACTCTTCTAGCCTCACAGATAGCTAGAAGAAGGTCCCATTGGTGTTAAAAATGTTCTTCAAGCCTTGAAGAATAGAAAGGCCATGCTTTCCTCAGTTTAATCTACAACATTTCCTTATGATGGAATTACGTAAACTCTATTGACAAACATCGGTTACCATGCAACTCAGGTAACACAGTACAAAAGCAGAGAGCATGTTTCTTTGAGCTCCGGCATTTATATCTAACTAAGAGCTTGTGTTGCCTATTGAAGTGCTTTGAATAGACTAGATTCATCATTAGGGAAAACCTCAGCATTAAAAATGTCATATCTTCTATCTGTATATCAGTAAAAATGCTAATGCAGAAAAGTGAGTAAAAAGACAAAGTTTAATGAACCACATAAAAAAAAAAATTATTTCTCCTTTCCTCTAATTAAAAATAAATCTCCAATTGGCTCTTTTTAATGGTGCTATGCTGTTGTGCTGCTAATGCATGCCAACAAATATCTATCTTGTTATTTCCTCTGTTATCTTGTTTTACAAATTAATCTCCAGATATCTTTGTTTAACAGAAAAATTATCTACATATCTAAGACTTCTGTCTTTGATTACGTTTTTTAGTTTTGTTATCGTATGTCCAGAAATATCAATTATTTAAAAAAAATCTGTTGCTCTGATTTCTGCAATATATAGGGCTTTGCCATTGCTCCAGTTGTTTTCCTCAGGTGCACAAAGAAACATCCTTCTTTGAGCTTAAATTTTTGTAGAAAGAAAGATCTCCTCTATTTCACTGACTCTATTACTGGATGCCACTTTGTTTTGATGCTGCTACCAGATGCTTGGAAATATTTGTTTTTGTTTTTTTTTAAATTGAACTCTAGGCAGATAAAAATCCAAATTCTAGCAGGTATGCGTTTATAAAATACGTAATAATAAACATATGTGCAAACAAGGAACAGGCTTATAGAAAGAGAGTAGGGTGACAAAAAGATGAGCTGCTTCCCTTACACTGTCCAGTCACAGGCAGGTACAAGACCTAAATCTATTAAAGTTCTATTCTACAGTAAAGAGAAATCAGAGCAATCTGTTTTAAGGAACAATATATATTTAATATTTCTGTTTCATTTTCAATGTTCTGCCTAGTCCTTACTCTTGATGGGTTTTTTTTCGCATTGGAAAATTTCTTAAAGGGTAACTCCACTTTAAAAATATAAAAATGAAACAAGTATTTAGAAACATATTACAGCATATACTGTATAATAATCGAACAAACCATTTTGTAATTTAATGTTATTAAAAATTACCTTTCCATTTGAACCTGTAGATGCTGTAATGTTCTTAATCTGTCAAAAACATTCAATGCAATATGGCAACCTGAAGGTGTTCTACACAGTTGGTGTATTGAACCCCCAGAAATGTAATTTCCTGATTCTGTGATTGCTGGACTGTTTTTCCCAGAAGTCTGCACTAAGATACAAGTTTATTTTGGCATTCCTTGCAAAAGGAAATTCATTTTTGTTGAGATACTCCATAAGGGTTAATTACTACTAAAGGGCTGCAGACACTGCACATTTCCCAATTACAACACAGAAAGCCCACCAGCTAGTTTTAATAAGCCCAGGCCCTTCTATTTAGGGATCTGTTTGGAAAGTACATGCTGCAACAAACAGTGTTCCTTAAGAATAGAAACGGGTAGGAAACTGCAACAAAGTTGGTTAACATCCTTATAAAGTGCATTAATAAGTGGTCAAAATTGGGGGCCATTCAACTCAACATACTTCATTTTAAATGTAAAGGGTAGCAGAAAAGACATCCAAGTACAGTAGTACCTTTCTTTCTTTCTTTCTTTCTTTCTTTCTTTCTTTCTTTCTTTCTTTCTTTCTTTCTAAAAACAATACTGCATGTCATGTATAATTATAAAATGTTCCAGTTCTTAAGATAAACCATGTTCTTATTTGACTAGAGAACCAGTGCCAAAATAATCTACTTACTGTCAGTGAGAGCACTGACATATTGAGCAACTGACGTATTTCCTATTACCAAAATAACATATTTATGGCCGTGAAACCACTTCTTATATTACTTACTTAATATTACTTAGTAAGGCAAAAGCAAATTGTTTTGATGATGTGTTCTTGCAGTTTCTAAATAATTACCTTTATTTTTCATGTTATTTCCTTTGAGTTGTCTTACTGAGGAGCCGAGCATTGGGCATCTCTGACCTACGCCTACCCCATAACATCTAATTGAGTATTATATAATAGCCCCTTTTTTGCAGTAATTCCATTACAGATAATATCCTACTCACACATAAGCTATTTTTCATACCTGTAATGTCAACTCCATGGCAGCAAACAGGTTCATCTGTTTTACTGAAGTACATGGAATAGAAAGATATTTCAGAGATACAGTATCTCCCAACTTCATAAGGTACAGGTAATAAATAATAAATACCTCTGAAGGGAACAAAATCAAATATTTATAAAGCAACTACAGTGATTAAAGCATTTAAACTGGATCCCCCACAGCCATTAAAAACAAAAGACCAGAATTGTTTAACCACTCTCAGGGACACTCCCAGAAGTGTTGTAAGCTGAACACTTTTCAGCCAGTGGAGTTACACCAGACAGCAAGTACTGCCTGCATGGGACTTTCAGCAATTTAAAAAGATTTTACGGTCAATTTAAAGATAGTTTTGGGACTACTTTTAAATTGTGCTTGATTTGCTTAATTCCCAGCCACAGCAGCCAGGGATGCTCTGAAACTGAAAGTGATGAAAAGCTTGTCACTTCTGGGTTCATTCAGTGCAGAGATGATTAGTTACTTCCAGTAGAAGGCTGGGCATTGAGTGAAGAAATGTAAACTGACTCCCAGCTGCTATAGTAACCAGTAGTCAGTTTACAGGGCCATGCTGCTATGGACGTAGTACTTATACAGTCTCTCTTAAATGCAAGCTGTGTAAGTATCTGAATTTGACTTGGTATCAGCCTCTTGCCATCTCTATATAACAGAGCTGGAGTTTGAGATACAGGTGCAGAACAAGGAGCCAATAAGTTCACGAGCTAACAGGAAGCATGCTGAAATGAAGAGAAAGTAGAGTGATTGAGTGCTGCTTCTCCTTTTACTATCTATTCACAGGCTGTGGCACGTCTAGAATCACCTGCTCTTAGAGGAAGTAGGATGAATGATGCTGACCATCAGACTGAGTACATCTAGTGGCAGCAAAAAGTACTCTGGGAAGAATTTCTGGATTGAGGGTGGATATTGCAGCAAAAAAAGTTTTGGTATTTCATTTTTTAATGGACTATTTGTTTTTTTCTTGTTGTTTTCTGGCTAGAGGTCTGCTTTAAATTGAGTACAAAGGCAAAACTTTTTTGTTTCAATTTAAGAAGTGGGAAAGGGTTAGACCTTCAATGGTTAATATTGTATTGCTGTATTTGTTGACACTCTTTGTCCTGGTGATCACCTAAGCAGAAAACAATGGCAAATCTAAAATGTTACAGTTGCCACTAGAAAAAATTGTGTGTGTAAATTATTCAATGACAATGCCTGTTCTGGGGACAGCTATTTAAGATGAAAATTCCCTTACTTGGTTTCGATTTCTTCTCTTTTGCATCTCCAGAATATAAAGAAAAGGGAAGCTGTGAAGCAAACAATTAATAGCAACAAACTTAGAAAAAAAAATTGGCCATATATACACTTTAAAAAGTTATCGGTGAAGTTCTCTGTAGGAGCCAAAACAGTTTTATACCTTCCCACTTAGATTAATCAATGAAGAACAGTATAGACACTCGTTTGTGTCCCAATCTTTATTAGTTTATTAATACACATAAGCAGCTTGCTCAGTGAGTAACATAATTGGACTACTGGTTATTTTCAGAATATATCATGTTCGTCACACCTGCAGAACATGGTTATTTTAATGTATACATGTGTAAAAAGTTGAAAGACTAAGTTGTAAAAGGCTCCTTGAAATTGGTAATTACAGGAAATTAAAAGCCAATGTATAATCATGTTTGTGTCTTCTGCCAAGATATAATCACCATGACTGATTGACAGGTGCTGCATGACAAGACTCTAGTCATTTGCTAGGTAAAATTAGAGGACGTGCTTTTTTTTAATAAGACTACAGTGGTTCTAGAAGCCTGAACTAAAGTGATTGCTGTACCAGTTATTGCATTACATGGAAAATATTGTAGAAAGGTAATTGAACACATTTTTCAAGTCACATCTCTGTAACTGATGGACAGGGGCTAGATGTGATCTTCCAAGCATTCTGTCTGCGATATTTCTAAAGCAACTGTAAGAGATTATGTAAGACATATTATTTATGAATACTAGCCTACCAATATGCAATTATGATATGTATTCATGGCCCTGCCAGTATATGACGCCTGCACATAAACATTTTAATAGCTAGTCTGGTAGGAAAGATGCAACAGATATATTAGACAAATATCTCCGACTAGCTTGGAAAGCATGAATGGTACGAATGTAGTTTTTCTTTCCTTACTCCTACCCAGCACTGGCAATTTTATCAGGGTTATTCACAAAAGGGTGAAGAGTTTAGAGAAGGCAGGAGAAGTGAACAATCTAGGACAATATAGCTGAACTGGAAAGTGATCTGAATTGGAGAATTTTTCCAAATCAGCTATTTTGGCCTAGATTGTTCACTTCTCTTGCCTTCTCCAAACTCTTCACCCTTTAGTAAATAGCCCTGTATGTCTTCCATTGCAAAGACTTACAAGAATCATAAAGGAAACCAGTCAACAGAGAAATATGCATGCTTACATCACTGATCAGGAACAAGCCTAGAAATAAGGAGATCTGACATTTTTTCTGCTTTCATTTGATTCATGCTTGTCCCATGTCTCTGACTCAGTAGTGTAGAAACCAGACTAAGCCAGGCAAATTGCATTTTCAGAAAGAGGACAGGAAATGCAGTACTTATGCAGGAATACTTTAATATTGCATTTGTTTATCACATAGTTAGCCAGGTTGAAAAAAGACACAAGTCCATCGAGTTTAACCTACTGTATAGAGATGATAAAAAAAGAAAAGAAAAAAAACTTAAAACAGAAAGCTATGCTCGCAGCTACCCATTGTTGATCTAGAGGAAGGAAAAAAAACCTATAAAGCATGGTTCAATTTTCTCCAAGAGGGAAAACAATTCTTCCTGATCCCGTTAGGCAATTGGATATTCCCTGCATCAACAATCTCTGGTACTTAATATACCTATGAGAACTCAATATCCAGTAATATTCTGTACATCTAGGAATACATCCAGATTTTTTTAAAAACAATTAACTGAGCTAGCTAGAACTATGCAAGGGTTAAACCTCTTTTCCTTCAGACACAAAGAGTGCTCCCTTGTTCTTTGCAGTGACCTTGAAGTGAATAATTTGGCACCAAGGTCATTATATGGTTTCAAACTCTGCCAAATGCTGTTGAAACCATGTCAACGTGTCCATCAAGCTGCTCTGGCAGTGGAACTCTTCTGTCATAGAGCTGTTTTGCATGACTTAGAGCATGGTGAAAAATTGCTGAAGCACGTGCTTCATTATTGTACTGTATTTTGTGTACAGGAAAGCTACACTATAATATATTTCTAGTCTACCAATTTTCATTCGAGAATGAAGTCATATGACCATGCCTGTAATGCAATCCCCAACAGCCAAAAAAAACCCATCTGATTGGCCATCTGATTTTGAACGAAATTTGGACAAATCCGAATTTTCATTAAACGAGTATTCGGATTAGTTCGCATTCGGAGGTATTAGAATTTGCAATGAGTGTTTGCCATGAGAAAGAGAAATTAGTTCTGGATCAAATTATGAACTAAAACCTAACCGCAAGCTAATGTCTATGGAATGTCAAGCTAGATTTAAGCGATTACAACCAACACACATCAACATTCTGCGCAGCACTATTTTTCACATTAGTGCCTTGCATATATTAACTGGACTCACGGGGCAATCTTGCTGCATTACTATTTCTTCTTTTTTCCATTGGCTTTATAAAGTGATGGCCATTTATATATTTTTTTACGCCTTACATTTTTTCACGCTTTCACCAGTGGGTTCTGTTTTTGTTATTTCCAGTTTCAGCTTCCATTTGGCATTGATAAATGAACTGAAGAGCTTTTAGTGTCTGAAGTGTATGAAAGTATAAAAGCAGCAGTGGCAGATTTGACCATTTTCACTTTCTGTAAATAATGTTCAGCCCAGTACCATTAAATACTTTCTGATTGCATTCCTGTGCTCCAAAAACTAGAATGCCTGTTGTGTCTACGTATCCTACATGAACTGTGATATCTTTAATGCAATCCAGTAAAGCATTTTCTTCTATAATTAATTTAGCCAGAGTATGATTTCCATGGGCAATTATCCTTTGGGTGACACTTTGAAGAAAATAAGGCATTAGAGCAGACATAGAACATGAGTTCAGTGCAAAGTAAATACAGGTGAAACTCGAATAATTAGAATATCGTGCAAAGTTAATTTATTTCACTAATGCAACTTAAAAGGTGAAACTAATATATGAGATAGACTCATTACATGCAAAGAAAGATAGTTCAAGCCGTGATTTGTCATAATTGTGATGATTATGGCTTACAGCTCATGAAAACCCCAAGAACCCCAAATCCACAACCTCAAAAAAGTAGATTATTACATGCAATCAATAAAACAAGGATTGTACATAGAACAATTTCGGACCTCGGAAAAGTACAAGCATGCATATGTACTTGGTGTAGGCCCCTTTTGCAGCACTTACTGCAATTACTTTTGCATGATATTCTAATTATTTGAGTTTCACCTGTATACCCATAAACTTTAGAGATTGTTAGCTGGAGTGCGAGTCAGGTGAGAATCTGCATTTCTATGGAAAATGTAAAACCTCAGGAGACTCTCCGACTAATGGATATCAGAAGAAATGCGTATAGGCTGGCTTTGAGCAGTTCATCCTTTTATTTGGCAGCCCATATAGCATCTAATGGTCTTTGCCCAAAACCATTAAGTGCTGGTTGAGGAGTTGAAAAAAATTCCTCAAAAATGTTTTAAAACTAAACGTCAAATTACTTAACTAGTATATAAACCATACTCTATGCCGTTGTGTCAACAACATTGGTGTGTTGCTTTTTAGGCTGCACCCAGCCTAAGCATCTGTTTTATCTTTTTAAGAGGCTCTGCAATTTTTTCCCAAGCTTAGTTGGTTTCTTGCTTCTGCCTTTTACTGTATAGGAGGTCCCAATAATTGGAGTGGTAGGGGTAAACACTAAGTTATAAATATGTATCTTACTCAACCAATCCTTAAGGTCTTTTGTTCAGAGGTTTGGTATGGAAGATTATAAATATTTAGGTCATCTCTTTCCTTCCTGGGCATATGCCTAGAGAGGATTTCTGCACATACTGATCTCTGTTTGGGCCTTGCCTCAGTCTGGGTCATGTGCTGTAGGACCAAGGACTTCAACTGCCTGCTGGAGTGTACATCTGGAGGGAGCTGGGCTAAAGGGTGTCTTCCTAGAAGGCGCATCTGTAAAGAATTTTCTTGCTGAACAGTAAGAATGAATTATTGCCCACAGATCAATGTATCTTTGACTGCTATCAGAGGGTCAAGAGCCAGAATTATTAGAAAGAGATCCACTGCAAAAAAGACTGTGGATATTCCTACTGGGTCATAGATATGTCTAGGTGCTTTCACAGGGCCACCAATTACCAAGAGACTGCTCTTAAAGTTCCTTCTACTCCCAGCATACCTATCCTGTTTTTTTGTTCTTTTGGGGTATCCTGCAAACCTAAACTCACTGTGCTAGAAATTGATTTCAGTGATAAAAAATAAAAAGGCTAAAGTGACTAGTATTCAACTTACTTTTTTTCCCCAGTATACACCAAAAATCAAACCCTGAGATGGAAATTTTAAACTGCCATACTACTTAGGGTCTCACCCTAATACTGCATCACCCTAAGAGAAGGAGTGATATACTAGTTAAAAGAAAAGCATACAGTAAATGTAGGCTTATCAAAGTAGCTTGAAAGAAAGACAACTCCAAACAATAGGAGCAACAGAATTATGGACAAAAAGTCCCAGGGGAGATCCAACTATATGTAGTATTTTATATTACAAAGCTATGGATAGTTGTGAGAAATCCACTTGGGAATATCGGGTAACCTATACTAGTCAAAAGGCGTGCAGAGAATATTTCTATCCCAGCACAGGATGGTTAATCTCGATGCTCAGTGAAGTGACGTTTGAATGATGCAGAGCTTGTCAGCTAGAGGAATTTGATGTGTACTGAAGAAGCCCAACAAGAATGTCCCAAAAAATGTAGGTGTGAGACAGCAGAGGCGCCCAAATGAAAGATATTAAGTAAGCATGCTTTTTTTAATTTAGACTTTTTTTAGACATAAAAACATATACCTAACTAACACCGTCTCAATGTGTTTTGTTTCTCTAGGTAGAGCATTTCAAGAACCCCAGGAGCATCGAGAGTAACCATCCTGTGCTGGGATAGAAATATTCTCTGCACGTCTTTTGTGCAGTATAGTTTACCCGATATTCCCAAGTGGATTTCTCACAACTATCCATAGCTTTGTAATTTAAAATACTACACATAGTTGGATCTCTCCTGGGACTTTTTGTCCATAATTCTGTTGCTTCTATTGTTTGGAGTTGTCTTTCTTTCAAGCTACAAGATACCTCCCACTATGTTGAAGAAATTGATGGAAGTTGAATGGGCAATCAAACCTTGACATTCTTGGCAAATGTCTAAATTGGCATAGAACACCCTGGGTTTTTGTAGTCTATCTATACTAAGGCAGTTTGAAGAGCAATACTGATGGGTGAAGTGATTTATTTTTTTGGCAAAGTGTATTTAAACTCAATTCTTTACAAAATTTGGATAGAAAAGTGAAGGGTTTTAAACCCCTGTCAGATTTTTATTGCTGTCTGCAGGGATTCATTCTCTCTTTTAGTCCTGGTGACCTTTGTCACTGAGGCTGAAATTGAGGGGTTAATATAAAATTCTGAGTTGTCACTGGAACAAGAATAGAGGTAAAATCTTCTAATGGGGATACTCAATTTGTACAAGAAAAAAAAAGTTTTGGCTTTCGAAAAACTTTAAATTTGTTGGTTGTTACTGCCACTGGATACTGGTTGTTTTCAATATGTTTTAGCACTTTGCATGTTACTAAACACCTAGCACTGCTTTATTCAATGATATTTGTGCCATTGCACACCACAATTTTAAAACAATTCAAAATGTAATGGACCTTACGTATAAAATAAGTGGTGTTGCAATGTCCCAGACAAATAATGTTTTACTTGTAGCCTTTGCTTACTTCTGTGCAAACGAGATTATTTAAAAGCAAAATTTCAACTTGTACTATTGGACAGGACAGAGCAACAGGTTCAGCTGCTTACACTTGTCTTTTCTTTGCTCCCCAACCACTCCGTTCCTCTTTGAAGTTCTGTGTAATTCACAACTTACACAAGGCTGAGAACTTTCCCTACCCCACCCATGTGACAGTTTTGGGTGCCTAGGTATCCAATCTCCAAACACCAGCAGTGCCACATGAAATGAATGAGTAGCCTTTTCCAACTAACCCAGAATTACCAGGTGTGTTACTTTGATTACCTGGTGCAGCAGGGGAGTGTAGGGAAGATACATGTAAGCATATCTATGAACTAAACTCAGGTTCCACTTAATTGAGTAATATAAATATATGTAAAGAAGAAACTTGTGCTACCAGTAGAGTTGATTGTAGAGGAGAATTATTAGGTGGAAAGCATGATTAGATACATAATTAGATAATGTAATTCATGAGAAGTAATGAATGTGTAAATATATGGAAATGTGTAATAACAATAATAATAATAATCCCTGCGACTTTAAAATTAATACATTCTGCTTGTCTCCTAATTCTATGTGATGTTGAAATTCACAATCAGTGTAATAAATGAATCATAATTATACCAACAATAACTTCATGCCATCCACATGATAATCAAGATGATTACTGAACCAGTTTAATGAAAAATATAATGTCGACTGTAAACAATAAATTAATGCTTAGTCCATGTTCGGTTTATTATGAGGGATTTCATTGAAAATGATCACACTGCTAGAAATATAATAAAGTGCTATGCAAGGAAAAGCATATAGGATAGCAATCATCTCTGGAAATCCACACTCAAATGTAGCTTTGTGCAAAAAATAATAGTGTTTGGGAATGTAATAGTGGGAGCTTTACCAATTCTGATTTGTAATTTCAGTTCTGCTTTAATTCACCTTCATAAAAGAGTAAGAAACACTGTAAGTCTGTGACAATGTATGATTTTACAGTAAATCAAATCAAAATGACTTCCTATTTTCCTCTATCATCAACGTTATTATGGCAGACAGTAAGAGATATGAAGAAAGACACAAGCACCTTTTTGCAGCACAGATCATAGTGTATTCTTTGCCCTTGTTTCAGAGAAGACAGAGAGGTCCAACAAAGACAGCCTGGAATACTGAGTTTTCTTATATTATAAAGAGAAGTGTCTAATAATCAACTCTTGGCTAGCAGGGCAAGCAAAGTGACTAGGCACACATCATGTACACAAAGAATAAACACACATTTTAGCAAGACTGAACTAGAACAGTGTCTTACTCAGGGAGGCTGATAATGTCCATTCTTTTAGAGAAAAGTAAAATTCAGTTGCATAGTCAAAATAATGAATATTTTTCATGTGATCATCTCTAAAAGCTAAATAATATTCTACAGGAGGCTGGTTAAAATTACATAAAAAAAGAAACCACCACCTGCATTTTTATTTTACTGCAACTACCAATTTTATTGTTTGATGTGCTCCATCACATGCAACAGAGAACTACTCAGCATTGCAGTGACTATGAGATCATCACAATTCAAGATATTTTTATGAATTAATAACAGTAGATTTAGTAGATGTTATACTACAAAATAATAATTTATTTGCTGACATCGTGGGATTTGTTCCACCGTTTTTCTTACATTCCGTGACAGCTGGGCAGAACAAGTCCTGTGATGTCACCATTTCCTCCCCTTTGTTGAGATTTGGGAGCAGAGCTGTCATTTAGCAGCTAGTGTTGGTCGAGATTTCGTGTGGCAGCGGGCTTTTTTTCATTCGGTGAGTCGGCGGGCCGTCGTCCATTGTTATTTACGAGGAACTGCATTGCTAGACTACGTGACTGACATGCGGATTACATCGATGGACATTTTTGGAGGTTTTTTTATAAAGGACTTGACAAAAACTGTGTTGTGTTTTTTTTTCAAATAAATTACTTTTTTTTGGTGTTGTGTTTTTTTAAAACTATTTTACTGTATTTGGTGAATGAGTATGGGTAACACGAGGGCGGGGGGAAGCATCTGGGTGCCCCCTTTATGGGGTTTTAAGGGGGACCCCATGCTTTTTAATGAGATTTTATGGGGGACCCCATGATTTTGTTTGTTTTTTTGGCGTTTGGGTCTACCTAAAATTCCTACCAGACCTAAAGGGTCTTGTATGAACTGGGGAGGGGACTCCATGCTGTTTTTTTATTTTAACGCTTACCAACATCAATTCATTCCGAATGACATTCGTAAAAAATTTCAGTTGCATGCAAATATTTTTAATCAAAAATTAAGATATGTTCGGATTCGTTACTTCTTTCATTTGGCAATTCGAATGCATCCGAATAACTGAATATGCCAACATTTGTCCGAATTTCAATTCGGAATGAAATGAATCGCATGTGTCTATGTGTCTGTTTAGGCAACTTGAGTTCCTCCACTCCAAACTCATCAAACCATGTCATTATGGAACTTGTTTTATCTACAGGAGCACAGTCATGCTGGAACAGAAAAAGCCATTACCCTCTATGGAAGCACCAGAACTCAATAATTGGAAATGGTATCCACATATGTTTGCCCATATATTGCTTATATTTCAGCTAGCTAACAACATAGCTACTGTTGATATGAATGTGATTATTTTAATGGCATTCATTTAAATATTGAAGAAAGCAGTTTCTCTCCATTAACTCTTATATTCATCATTCCCATCTCATTAAAAGATCCATATTTGTAATTCTTTATGTGTGAAATTATTGAGGAATTAGAATAATCCCTCTGAATACAACAGGCCATATTTCTGGTTTGGAGCTGCAATAATGTTATTCACCATAGTGTATATGGGCTTTATAAGAGGTTTGTCAAAAATAAAACCTAGAATTAGTTATTTGATTTAATGTTAAATCTTTAAAATTATAAGTGGTCAATTAGTTAATAGTAAAAGGTACAGGGGAAGAGCCTGTGAGAGGATTAAATACCAAAAGGATAGGTTAACTGTTCGTCAAATCCATGTCGGTGTGGGACATCTTGGTTTATATATAAATAAATGTGTAAATCTCCAGCATTCCTTTAGATTTGCATGGTGACAAGACTGGCCTATTTAGAAAAACAAGTAGCAAGTACTTTTCAAAGAATTCAGGGGATGCCTTCTGTCATATAATACTGTCATATAATACCGGTACATTTACGAGTACTGTGGCTGCAGCGGCCTGTGTCCCTTCAAATCCCCACTGCTCTCCGCGCCTGTGTTGGCGGAGGCAGCGGGGACACAGACCGCTGCATTCCTAGCTGCCCCCCATACCTCCGCTGATGTCCTGCCGATCCATCGCTCTCCTGGTCCAGCCGTGGCTCCTATGCTCCGCCCCCCTGCCTCCTCTTCATTGCAGGCTGGGAGCCATACCCAGCCTGCTATTGGATATTGTAAAATGCAATAGCAAGCTGGCTATTGCACCCGCCCACTGCCTGCTGTCAATCAGCATGGTTAGAGATAGAGAACTTTCTCCTTCAGGCCCTTCCTCTGCTGATTGACAGCAGGCAGTGGGCAGATGCAATAGCCAGCCTGCTTTTGGCTATTGCAATTTGAAATATCCAATAGCAGGCTGGCTATTGCTCCCAGCATTAAAATAAAAAATAAATTAAAAAAAGTTTTAAAAAATAAAAAAATACATTAAAAAGACAAAAAAAGTAAAAAATAAATAAATAAATAAAAATTAAAAATGCTAAAAAAAGTTTATAAAGTAAAATAAAAAATAGAATTATTTTTTTGGTGTGTCATTTTAAATAAAAATTTTTTTTATTATATTATAATCTTCTGAACAACAGGAACAGACAGCAAAAGAAATGTGACCCTATGCTATCCAAAACTAAAAAATGTTTTTTTGGCTGGAGTTACACTTAAAAAATGTACCTGTTCCGACTACATTCAAATTCAACTTAATACAAACCTAAAGTCCCTATCTTGTATGTAACCCGGGGACTGCCTGTATAGTCTATCTATAATAAGAATTAATTTCCTATCCTGCTTGGCTCCATCTAGTGGACATAATGCAGATTGGATCACATTTGACCTGAAAAGAAAATATATTAATATATTAGGATCCATTCTGTCTGCGTATGAGTACGGGCACCCGCATGGACGTGTAGTTTCGGTGAGCGCAAGGAGGTGTAGGGCCGCATACTCCCATAGAGAAGAACAGGCTGCTGCACAAATCACATGCAGCACCAGTCCTTCCCAGGAGTGGCCTGATATGGCCGTGCACACAGCATGGTTCTGTATAGGCCAACAGTTAGTCGTGTGAATAAGGCATAAGAGGATGGACTAGGCAGGGCACTTTTGAACTATAACTCCACTTTAACCTGCATATGTGTGGGCTTGTTTTGTGAACTTTTCTATTAAAAATGTTCTTGTTTTCTAA
>NW_017308186.1:216863-222797 GCF_000935625.1 Nanorana parkeri | reverse complement strand
ACACACAGTCACAGATACTGCTATCAGTATATCACTCCCCTTCTTTTCCATCACTACTGTACTGTATCATACAGTGATGAAGAAGGGGAGTGATATACTGACAGTACAGTGACGCACAGCACCTGCAGGATCTCTGTCGGGCTGTGTCGTATCCCGTCCCGAGCCACCTCACACCTCATGTGTCTGGACCTCGTGACCCCCTTCAGTCTCCTCACGGCCACACCTCCCTTGCTGCGCCAGGCAGACTGCTGGGTAATGCAGTCCCCTGGCCGGCGACAGCTCTCCTGCTCCTCAGTTTGCCGCGGGCGGCGTGAGAGGGCTGCGGCCGGTCACACTTTTCTTCGGCCGCGCTGACCTCCCCCAACAGTGATCCCAGAAGCTCCCGGATGCTGATAATACAAAGTAAATACAATGAATGTAAAGCTCCCGGCCAGCCGTTTAATTACAACGGCCAGCCGGGAAGCTACCCGTCCGGCACTAGCATCCTCTCGTCACAGACGAGAGGACGAGTGCATTTTTCAAGCCCTTTGTATAAATATACATATATATATTGTGGAGAGTCAGCAGGGCTAAGAGCAAAGAAGGGGTTAACTTGGGAGGGCAGGTACTTCCCCTACAGCCCTTCCTGTTAAAAGGTAACACAGGTGAGAGAGGAGTGGGGAAGCTGAGAGACAGACAGAAAGGTCTGGGTGTGTGTGGCTGCTCAGAAGCAAGTGGACTCTATCTTGGTGAGATCGCCTAAACGCACTACGCAGTGCAATCTTATTGAAGGACTTTATCTTTATGTTTGCTGAGGAAAGCCTTTTACTTTACCGCTTTGCTGAAGAAAGCTGTTTGTTCTGTTGCTGCTGGATGAAATAAAAACCGTTTATTTATATCGGACTGTGTTGAAGACGCATGTGTACCCCTGGGGTTCCCCACAATATATATATATATTATATACACACACATACCATCTTCATGTTATTAAAAGTGTTTTGCATGTGCAATAATGTTTTGTGGTATGTCATCACACATCTATATAACACTTCTGGTTTGTTTTTTTTAAGCATCTTAGATTTTTATTGAGCGAACAGAAGTAAAATAAATACAGATATGATCTAAAAGTGACATGGATTATAGATCATGTATCAGAACGCAGACTGTGATCCAGACATGCATAACGAAAATATCCAAGCAATACTAAATAAGAACCCAAATTCATGAAAGTTAATATTGTGGACCAAAAGGTTTGAATGTGAGGACATGACCAGAGTAGGTGTGGGAGATCAGGTAGGGGGAGAAGGCATTTCGGACAAGCCGTTAACCATATGGAGGAAGTGCTCCTGGCAGGAATATTAAAAGCATTATATGCCCTATGAACAGTTTTAAAGTATATTTCGCGCCAGTTTAATTTATTATAGTGTTCCTAATTTGTTGCCAACCCTGCATCACTATCGAGAGTGTTTCTTCCATGGACATATTCAAATATTCTGCCCAGCGTCTAATATGGGATGGAACGGAGGTGGAGGATTCCAGAATAGAGGTCATTACATGTTGGGCGATAAGGGACAAGGGCATCTTTACCTGGGGGGGAGGAAAGCAAAGGGGTGAGAGGTGGGCGAACCATTTCTCGCCAAGGTAGAGTGAGGTGGCTGGATATAAAGAGGCGTAGTTGCATGTATGTGTAACCATGGGTGGCTGGGAGATGGTGTTGGGTGCGTAGGTCCTGAATAGGGATGAGCCGAACACCCCTGTGTTCGGTTCTAATTCGAACTTGGAACTCAATGCAAGTCTATGGGGGTAGAACTCAGAAAATTAAATGTCCCCATTTTGAAGCCTTATATGTATATTATTGGCCATAAAAAGTGTATGGGGATCTGGGTACTGCCCTGACACCTGCCCTGATATTGGCACAGTCTTGCACCTGACCTGCGATCAGGTGCAAGACTGTAGCCAATTACCGTTTCGGACGGCGCAGTGCATTGTGGGATGTTCCGCGGTCAAGCAGACCGCGGACATCCCGCAATGTTCAGCAAACGCTAGAACAGGCTATGTTCGACTCGAACATGCAGCCCATCCCTAGTCCTGAAATGTCTTGAGGTGTCCTTGGGGAGGGAATACATCCGCGATAACCCCGGTACCCTTGACTGCCCATGTGTGGAATGCATCAAAGGCATTGCCAGGGGCAAACCCCGGTGAGGATTTGGGGGCATCGATGGGGAGATCACCGTGGATAAGCAGTAAACTTTCCTGATCTCTCTCCATGCAATCACGGTGTCCCTTAAGAGGATGTTATCCCTAATGTGCTTGGGGATGAGCCTCAGTGGGGAGTTCAGGATGCCCGTTGGTGACCAAGGTTTCATCATATGGCATTCCAGGGAGGTATCAGTAAAAAACGTGGTGTCATGTATCCAATCCCGTATATGGCGGAACAGACTGAACAGCCAAATTATACGCCCTAATGTTCGGTAGATTAGCTCCCAACTGTCCCACTGGCTGTTGGAGTTTTTTGAAGGCTATTCTCGCTCTTTTCCCCCTCCAAAGAAACCCCGAAAAGGCACCTTGAAGGGTTTGGATATCCTTATGCTTCAGCAGAAGGGGCATAGTCTGAAGGGGAAAGAGTAACCTGGCAAAGCTAACCATTTTTATAAGGTGACATCTACCCAGAAGGGAGATGGGATAATCCTTCCAGGTGCGCAATTCTTGGACTATTTTAGATATGATTGGTTTATAGTTTAATGCATACAAGTCCCTGGCAGAACGGGGAATGGAGATTCCTCAATATGTGATGCAGCATGTCTGTATTAACAGGGATGGGTATGTGCGGGAAAGAGCTGCTACAAAAGGGAGTAGCTCGCTTTTGTTTATATTGATTCTAAGAACAGAGAATGAGCCATAGGGGGTGATTTACTAACCTAAACACACGCACGCACCAGGTGCGTGTGATTTTCACACAGCAAAACGTATTTATCAACCAAAAAGTCTCTAAAAGCATATTTCCACTAATGCCATATATGGAAAAATCATGCACAGTTTAGACAAAAATGGTTAGCTCATGCATTTACATTCCTGCATTCATCAACGCAAGCAACACAACATAGAGCTAATTTACACAACATCACCTTGTAATTCATGCTTGGCTTTGCACAACACATCTGCTGGGTGTGTACACACTACAAAGGTGTTTAGATTCCACCTATAGATCATGCTGGGAGGGAACACACTACAGAGGTGTATACATGTTCGTGGTGTGTTTATAAGGTTAGTAAATCAACCCCATAGTGTGTGATGTGGTCAAGGATTTTCGAGATTTGGGTCAGTGGGTCAGAAAGTAGTAGTAGGATATCGTCTGCAAATAAGGCTAGTTTCGTGTCATAGGGGTTAGATTGGTATCCAGTAAAAATGTGCGGGGAAGCCAAGGATCGGGACAGGGGTTCTATAGCTAAATTAAATAAGAGTGGGGAGAGAGGGCAGCCCTGGTGGGTTCCCTTGTATAAACAAAAGGATGTGGAAAGGGCCGATGAGGTGTATATCTGTGCTGAAGGAGAGCTATACATACTGTAGTAGAAATGTACTTCAAAAACATCCCAGAGAAACCAAATAATTTCATAACCTTAGAGCCATGACCAGTTAACGTTGTTGAAGGCCTTCTCTGCATCCAAATCCAAAAGTGCCATTGGACCGGGAGAGGACCCTGATAACCGTATTCCCTCCAGTGCAGTAAGTATTTTCCTGACATTCAATACAGTGGAACGACCGGACACAAAACCTGCCTGGTCTGGTGAGACAAGATGAGGCAGCACAGCGGCCAGTCTGTTGGCCATAATCTTGGAAAGCAGTTTGGCATCGAAGTTAAGTAGAGAAATGGGACGATAGGAGCCGGGAAGCTTGGGATCGTTCCTCTTCTTAGGCAACAACCTGATGTAGGCCAAGCTAAAAGTGGGTGGGTAGCAGCCGTGTTGCAGGATATGATTATATAAGGAGACTAGAGTAGGGGAGATATGGTCAGATACGGATTTAAAGAATTCGGCTGAAAGTCCATCAGGCCCAGGAGCCTTCGAACTCGGGGATCCATGGATAGCTGCCTGCACTTCCTGAAGCGTGACTGTCACATTCAGATGATCCAGGTCTGCAGCGGACAGAGATGGCAATGCTATGGAGTCCAAAAAGGAGGACCGCGGGGGCGTGGCCTGGACATGGCGCTGACCGGACATGTGTGAAGAGAGCTCCGCTGAGTAATGGAGCTGTAATACAGTAGATCTACCCATCTGACGCCATCTCGCCTTATGACAAGAGGTAAGAGGAAGTCGCGGACCCCCCACACCCCCCCCGCGCCCCCGGGTGCAGGCTCGATTGGACTCTTTTCTCTCCCAGCCAGCTGCGGGAGCTCGGGCCCGGTCTCACTGGCCTACTGCTACGAGCCGAACAACGAGCTCGGCCGCAACACAGATACCCTCGACTGCTGACACCCCAGGAAGCCCCCCTCGTGAGGATTCCCCCAGTAGCATGGAACCATCTGCGTCCCCAACCGGCTCCTTACCTGATCCTATGATGAGACTGGCAGAGCGGGCCTCGCCGAGGTCTCTGGGCTGGGCGACGTGAACCCCGCGGACAGGCCGGACGTCTGTGCCATTCTGGCGGCTCTCCCCACCAGGGACGACATGCAGGCAATGATCACCCAAATAGCTGCCACGCTGCGTGCAGATCTCGCGGAGGTGACAGAAGGGGTTAATCAGAACACCCGTCGCATAGAGGCTTTGCAGACTGCGGACACAGCAGTGCTAGTTAGACTCTCTCTATTGGAAGAGGTAGTGACCCAGCAGAAGGCCCAGACGATTCACCTTCAACTGCGGTTAGAAGACACAGAGAACCGCAATCGCCGTAACAATTTGAGGTTGAGGGGAATCCCGGAAGCCACCGGGGGCCCTGATTTGAGGGCGGCTGTCACGGCCATATTCAACGGCCTGCTGGGTAAGCCTCCAACAGACTTGCTTGAGCTGGACAGAGTGCATAGAACACTAGGCCCCAGAGGCACGGATGCGAATAGGCCCAGGGACGTATTGTGTCGTGTACACTTCTTCAATATAAAGGAGGAAATCCTGCGCAACGCTTGGAGACAAGGTACTGTGGACTTTGACGGGGCGGAGATCCAAATATTGCCTGATGTATCCCCGCAAACCCTGTACCGAAGATGCCTTCTCAAGCCCCTTTCAGATCTCCTACAGACCAAGGGGGTACCCTATCGCTGGGGTTATCCATTCTCGATGACGATTGGTAGGGGCGACGGATCTTTCAGACTTTGCCACCCGCGCCAACTACCGGACCTTGCAGCCTACCTCGATTGTGAGCACCTAGCATTGCTGGACTGGCTGGACATCTCTTCCATAGATGGGGCAACCCCCATGCCTAGCAGGCCGTCAAGATCCCAGAGACCTAGGAACCGACGCCAACGATCCACCTCCAGGCCCATGAGAATGGAACGTCCTGGTGACCCGGAAAGTTGAGATGTTTGAGAGACGCTATTCATGCAGTCACTCGAGATCGGCCCCGCAGGGATCCCTGGTGGTTATGGCCCTTTCTTACCCAGCTTTCAAGGGGACAGTTGTTGCTCTGAGCCACTAAGTATTGCTAAGAGAGTGAGGAGAGTCGGATTGGGATGCCTGTAACGGGGGTCTTGGTAGCTAGCTGGGACATATCTAAGTTAACGGGAGGCCTGCAAGGTCACAGGGAAGCCAAGTTTAAATAGATACTGGGGGATACACAAGGTAGTTAGCTGAGGGGGTAGGTAGCCCTAGGGCGTGGGATATGGGTTGCCTACCGACACTAGACTCCCCGGAGGCCGGTTAAATTGAGGTCCCTTGGTTATAGGTGGGGGATACGAATTGGAGCTAAGGTGGTTGGAGCTTATCGTCCGTAGAGGGGGGGGGATTCTGATTCAGGCAGGGGGGGGGT
>NW_017308186.1:182996-215977 GCF_000935625.1 Nanorana parkeri | reverse complement strand
CAGGTGGGGGGGAGGTTTGATCCTATCTCGGTTTAGTGCCGGGAAGCGGCTGAGGTGGGATCGGGTCCCGAGTTTACCTTGAATATATAAACACGTTGGGGTTGGGGCGTTTTGGCTGATTCAGAGTTATCAATGGACTCCGTGACACACTCGGGCGGTCGCATTGTTCAGCCTTTTTTCCCCAAGTTTCAGGTGGTTCCTCTCCGAGTTGGAGTAAACACATAGGAACACCTGTGTTAACATTGTTTCCTGTTACTTTACCTTTTTCCTTTTCCGCACTTGGGTCAGAGGTTGCCTCACCCGTGTTGTGACTAGTGCTCTTTTTCTCTTTCTGTTTCTTGCTTTTCTGTGTCCAGTCTTTGTGTTTGTTCTGTCTCCCGTGTAGTGTCTTTGTCCAGCTCCCTTGCTTGTCTATTTGTGCCCAGTCACAGGAACCTAAGAGCAGACCTCCAGGAAGGGGTCCCGGATACCGAGGACTGAAACCATCGGGTGGGAACTGCAGTGGTTTGTCGGAGCACGCCAACAGCGGGTCTCCAGGAACGGTGAGCTGAGGTTAGAATTATGTCGATTAATAATGTGACCTCATTTAATGTTAGGGGGCTACATGTCCCTGAGAAAAGATCAAATATACTTAACGAGCTGTGGCGACAAAGGGCACATGTAGCATTCCTACAGGAGACCCATTTTAAAGTGGGGCAAATACCCAAATTGGGCAACCACAGATATTCAACAGCCTACCATGCCCCATCCCAGGATTCCAAATCCAGGGGGGTGAGCATGGTGCTGGCCAAGTCCCTGCCATGGAGCTATGTTGACCAATATGCAGACCCGGAGGGGAGAATGCTCTTAGTGAAAGGGGACCTACATGGTAATAGGGTAACCTTCGCCACAGTTTACGCCCCAAACTCTGGTCAGACCCAGTTCTTGGAATCCCTCTGGACACAGCTGGAGGCATTTGCAGAAGGATTGTGGATCTTAGGGGGGGATTTTAACCTTGTACTAGATCCTTCATTAGACTCCACGAAGGGTATCTCACAGATCTCGCACGCACAGAGGAAGAGAATCAAACGATCGATGTTTGACCTCCAGCTGATGGACCCCTGGCGCATTCAGGACCCCACTGGCAGAGACTATACGCATTATTCGGCTCCCCACAGATCATACTCGCGCATTTATTTTTTCCTGCTGCAACACGCAGTGCTGCCGCTGGTGATTGGCACATCCATAGGCACCTCGGCCCTGTCTGATCACTCGCCCGTACATCTAAGTGTACTTGTGGGGGAAAATATTCGCCCGCCATTTACATGGCGGCTGAACGAATCCCTGATAATGGATGAGGAAGTCCTTGCAAATCTCAAAACTGAGCTTACACACTACTTCAGGGAAAATGCTGTCTCAATACAGAACCCGCTTACTGTGTGGGAAGCACATAAATGTGTAATTAGAGGGGCGTTGATCAGACTGGGCGCGCAGCGGAAGCGGCAGCGCTTGTGTCGAGTAGATGAGCTCCATGCGCAGTTGAGAGACCTGGAACTCCGCCACAGAACAGCGTTAGATGGAGACCTCTTGACTGCATTGACCAAGACAAGACTGGAACTAAACAAACTCCTACTAGATAAAGTTAAGGCCCAGTTATGTAGATCTCGCAGTACGTTCTACGAATTCGGTAATAAACCCGGGAAACTCCTAGCGCGCGCACTGCGAGACTCGCGCTCCCGTACATACATACCCTCGGTACACAAGTCTGGGGGTGGGCTGGTCCACAAATCCAAAGAAATTGCTAGACAATTTCACGCGTTCTACACTGACCGGTATAACCTACGTCGGGACACCGGTTCGCAGGGGTCCCCTGTGACGGACTGAACCGTCACTGGGGCTGCTGGAGGAGCCTGAGGGCTAGCCTCTTTCCTACGGACTATGGACCAGAACTATGGAGATCCCCCTCAGACCTCTTGGGGTTACATGGAACCATTCTACTAGGATGGCACAGCGATGGGGGCCAATTATGCCCCCAGCTATGCGAATATCACTATGGGCTTTTGGGAAGACCACTCCATTTGGACTAATAACCCATTTGCGTCCCACCTCATCTTCTATGGACGCTACATTGATGATATTGTGATCATCTGGGACGGCCCCATCGAGTCCATAACAGAATTTGTATCCCACTGCAACCGAAATACACTAGGCCTCAATTTCACACACGTGCACAATCCAGATAAATTAGTATTCCTAGATTTGGAATTATCCTCTGACGGCAACGCCATTACCACCTGCAATCACATAAAACCCACTAGCGGGAACTCGTATGTACATTTCAACAGTTGCCACCACCCCCGATGGCTTCAAAATATCCCCAAGAGCCAGTTCTGCAGGCTAAAGCGGAACTGTTCCAGACTAACAGATTTCACTGCACAAAGCAAACTACTCGCCAATAAATTCAAGGACAAAGCTTATCCAGAAACACTCATCCATAACGCATACTCCGCATATTTACAACCACCTAGACTAGAAACAGACACCCGCCCAGAGCCCGTAGCAGAAACCCGATTCATCACCACATTCAACAATAACCATAATAGAATACAAAGTATAATTCGAAAAAATTGGCACATCTTAAAACAAGACCCCAAATTAGGCCCTTACATTTCCACCAAACCTGCAGTCACTTTTAGAAAGGCCCGTAACCTTAAAAATAAATTAGCACCAAGCAGGATATCAACCGGGGCCACCAGAGACTCATCACATCAGAAATTTGACAATAGAGTGGGAATATATAAATGTAAAAAATCCCGCTGTTTGACTTGCCAGTTCATTACTCACGG
Organism: Nanorana parkeri; assembly: GCF_000935625.1. NCBI lineage: Eukaryota > Metazoa > Chordata > Amphibia > Anura > Dicroglossidae > Nanorana > Nanorana parkeri. Next base: position 213,152 of record NW_017308186.1, on the reverse strand, counting down.
CCAATCCTCCTTCACCGATCACTTAGATAACAGATATCACATAAAACAGTTTATCACATGCTCACATGACCACGTAGTATATGGCCTAAAATGCCCGTGCAATCTATTATACATTGGTCGCACTATCCGTCCGCACGGCAAACGCATCCTGGATCTTTGAGTTTTCGCCATAGAACAAATTCCTGACCATTTCTCCCCAGCCGAACGTTTCCAAAAGCTATGCAGACAAGAAACATTCTGGATATACAAACTGAATACCCTTGTTCCAACGGGACTAAACGAAGAACTGGAAATTTTGACCATTCTATAAACGATGCCCACCCACTGCCCATCGATGCCCTGAATACCCAGACCAATCGGTCCCCCACATATCCGATGTTCCCCTCCACGAACTCAGCCTCAGTTTAAATTGCTTCACGCTCTTCCACATATCAGTATGACCCACGCGTTCCGATGACAGCCTCTTTAAACATCTGTTTCATCATTCGTTTAAACATTCGTTTTAAATACTCGTTTTAATAAATTTTGTCTATTTTTATACTCCTTATCATCAGTACAAGAGCGCTGTTTGTACGTTTTGTGTTCATTTCTGGGATCAAAGGGTCAGTTCCGGAGGAGTTGTGGAATGGAGAGCCCTGATCCGGCTGGAGATGTGGGAAGAGGCCCGGGACAATTATTATGGCTGCAAAGGTGAAGTTCTGTCTTCCCTAGAACAGCGCTTCGGGGACCAGGTGAATCTGCAGATCAGCTTACTAGGCGGGCAACCCACAGAGGAAGCGATAGTAGAAGTGGAGGGTCTGGTGCAGAGAGAGATGGAGCTCGAAGACCAGTACAGAGCGCTATACTGGTTTGCCAACCGGTGGCAAGTGAAGGCGGGCATGCACTATTCCCCGGAAGGTGATGACCTTTGCGGCCACGGATTATTGTGGGAAGCGTTTGGGGAGAAGGGTGATTTTGGCAGTCCTGAGGATTATCGCTTCTGGGACATCCAAGCCAAACGGCAGGGGAGGTTGCAGACTATGGAAGTCCATGCCCTGGAGCCCGACCTGGCCTGGCTGGTCCAACAAGAGTGGTGCCTAGAAATGGACTACCGGGAGCTGCTGGAAAGTGGTCTGCTGTTCCCTTCCGAAGATGAAGACCCAGTGGAAGCCACACCCCAGAGACACGTGATTTAATGGATTTTACTTTGGAGGTTGTACAGCTTGCTGAGTCCCCAGGTGAGGCGCTGGCAACAGGGCAAAGGGTTGCAAGCCTCTGCCCGGCACCTGGTACAGCCCCAGAGGTCCAGGGAGAGGAGGTAGCTGACCTCTCTCCCCAGCGGCTGATGAAGGTCCAGGCAGTGGAGGTAGCCGACCTCTCTCCCCAGCGGCAGATGGAGGTCCAGGGAGAGGAGGTAGCTGACCTCTCTCCCCAGCGGCAGATGGAGGTCCAGGGAGAAGAGGTAGCCGACCTCTCTCCCCTGCGGCAGATGGAGGTCCAGGGAGAGGAGGTAGCCGACCTCTGTCCCCAGCGGCAGATGGAGGTCCAGGGAGAGGAGGTAGCCAAACTCTCTCCCAAGAGGCAGATGGAGGTCCAGGGAGAGGAGGTAGCCGACCTCTCTCCCCAGCGGCAGATGGAGGTTCAGGGAGAGGAGGTAGCTGACCTCTCTCCCCAGCAGCAGATGGAGATCCCAGCGGCAGATGGAGGTCCAGGGAGAGGAGGTAGCTGACCTCTCTCCCCAGCGGCAGATGGAGGTCCAGGGAGAAGAGGTAGCCGACCTCTCTCCCCTGCGGCAGATGGAGGTCCAGGGAGAGGAGGTAGCCGACCTCTGTCCCCAGCGGCAGATGGAGGTCCAGGGAGAGGAGGTAGCCAAACTCTCTCCCAAGAGGCAGATGGAGGTCCAGGGAGAGGAGGTAGCCGACCTCTCTCCCCAGCGGCAGATGGAGGTTCAGGGAGAGGAGGTAGCTGACCTCTCTCCCCAGCAGCAGATGGAGATCCAGGGAGAGGAGGTAGCTAACCTCTCTCCCCAGCAGCAGATGGAGCAGCTGGAAAAAGGTACAGCTGACACTAATCCCCAGTGGCTGAGTGTTTCCCAAGGAGAGGAATTAGCTGTCCCTTCATTCCAGCGACTGGAAGAGCATCAGGGAGAAGGTACAGCCGTCATTTCACCCCAGCAGCTGGAAATAGGATACGTGTGGAGTGGCTATACTGCATGTCTCCCCCGACATTACAGACACACATCACTGTGTTCATTATAGGCAGCAGGCTGTCTGGAGTGACCATTGTTTGCAATGATGGGATTAAGTTCCTCTCTAATTAAGGACATTCATCCCACAGAGTGTCTGGGCTTAAAAGACTTCTAATGCGGCACCTAGCTGTCTGGGGGAGGGGACACACTGCACTCTAATCTGATCCTGTCAGGTATAAACTCTGTGTGCTTCCGTCAATAAAGCAGATCTTGGTTTCCACCTCAACATTGGTGTTGTCTAATGATTGAGTGGTTAAGCGTTCTGTCCTAAGATATTGGTTCTGTCCAATAATTAGGCAGGTTTGGGCTGAGGACACTGGGATTCGGGTTCCAGCGGAGAGGAAGCTGTTTTCTGACGGAGGTACCCAGTCGGGGTACCAGGCGGTCCGTCACATCCCCAACCCGGACCCAGGTGATCCGATCATACCTGGCAAATTCAGACATGCCCCGACTAACAAAGATGGCTGCTCAGAGCCTGGAAGCACCCATTTCGCTCTTAGAATTTGAAAATGCCCTGAAAACTATGAAAACTGGGAAAGCACCAGGCCCTGATGGACTCACTTTAGTATTCTACAAATCCTTTCGGGGGATCCTGGGGAACCATTTCACAGAGGCCTTCAATTCGATCGTTAAGGGAAACGAGCTACCGAGGGACTCTCTCAGGGCCCACATTAAGGTCCTTCCTAAGGAGGGAAAGGACCCCTCTCAATGCGCCAGTTACAGGCCCATATCGCTGCTAAATAGCGACCTGAAGATGTTCACACGCATTCTTGCGTCCCGCATTCTTCCCTTCTTGGATGACCTTATCGGGATGGAGCAGGTTGGATTTGTTCCAGGCCGAGAGGCCAGGGACAACACCACCATCAGGACACTAAAGGTGATCCATCTCGCTAGAGCACGCTCACAACCGCTCCTCCTGCTTTCCCTGGATGTGGAGAAAGCGTTTGACAGGGTGAGCTGGTCATTTTTGAGGGAAGTGTTGGAATATGTTGGACTGGGGGAGAGTATGAAGCCGTGGATAGGGTCATTGTAATCCAACCCCACAGCAGTGGTACGCATTAATGAAACTTTGTCTGAACCCTTTTCCATCTCGACCGGAACGCGACAGAGCTGCCCTCTGTCTCCTATTATTTTCATACTAACCCTCGAACCACTCATTAGGACAATATATGCATCCCCGGACATTAAGGGATTGGACTGTGGTATGAGACAACATAAGGTGGCGGCTTATGCCGATGACCTGATGCTGTATGTTACCCTCCCAGAGGTTTCCCTACCCAATATCATGCAGGCGGTGCGGGTTTATGGCCATCTGTCGAACTTCAAACTGAATTGGAGTAAGACAGAGGCGTTGAACATCTCCATCCCGGAGGGACGTCTAGCAGGATTGAGGGACTCTTTCAGGTTTCGGTGGGCGGCCACATCAATCACATACCTGGGGGTGACTATCCCCACGGACATCCGTAAGACGTTCGCTTTGAACTTTGTCCCACTCCAGAAAAGGATTACATCTGATCTGGCCACCTGGGACCGACGCGTATTTACATGGTTGGGGAGGAATAATATACTAAAAATGGTGGTCATGCCGAGGCTGTTATACTTACTACAGACACTCCCGGTATCGGTCCCAGTGAAGTTCTTACGTCAGCTGCGATCCAGTTTTCTGGCTTTCTTATGGATGAACAAGAGGGCGCGACTGAGACATCAAATCCTGTCCAGGGCTAGGGGGAAGGGTGGACTGAGCTTTCCCGACCCAGTGCTATACTACAGGGCAGCTCAGCTGTCAGTGGTGGTGGACTGGTGCTGTAATTCCGGCCATAAGCTCTGGGTGGCCCTGGAACAACTGGACTGTGAGGCACCCTTGCAAGGTGCCCCTTGGATCTATCCCAAACTGCCGCTTTCATACTGGTCGAACCCCTTGGTTCGGGCCACGATGAAAGCGATAAGCGGGACATTGGCTAACCCTGGTCTCTCCCTGCAGCCCTCCCCTCTGTTGCCATTGATAGGGAACCCGCATTTCCCCCCGGGCCTGCATACTCCACTGACAAGGACCCTGACTGCATCACTCCGGACTAGATTGTATCAGTTTCAAGAGTCAGACCAATGGCTATCCATGACACAGATTAGAGCCCTGATAGACCCGCCGCTCAGAATGTGGAGCACCATGCAGATACGCCACTACCTGAGCACGTCTCATGCGGGAGATCTCCCCTTACGACAACGGACAGAATTTGAGAAACTATGTGAGAAGGCGGAGCCAGTGAGACACGCGCTGTCGTATCTGATCGAATGTCTCCATAGTCCCCCGGACCTCCCTCCTCCTTTCTTTGTCAGGCAATGGGCTGCAGATCTGGGCGTGGAATTTGACGCTGAACAGGTGGACCGGATGGTACACTATGCTCTCAAATCCTCGGTGTCCACTAAATATCAGGAAGCTGGTTACAAACTGTTGACAAGATGGTACAGGGTTCCAAAAACGCTACATGCTATGTATCCGTCGGTGTCAGAAACATGTTGGCGTTGTGAGGAGGAGGTAGGATCCCTGCTTCACGTATTCTGGGAATGTCCTAGGGCTGCCCCGTTCTGGGCTCAGATTGCGAATCTAGCCCAGAAGATCACAGGCCTGTCTTTACCGTTTACTCCGTTGGTGTATCTCCTCCACTTGGCACCGCTATCGCGAAAATCATACAAACGCTCCCTACTGATTCATTTGCTGAATGCAGCGCGGGCGTGTATACCAGCACTGTGGAGGCAATCATGTCAACCCTCTATAGCAATGTGGGTGGGAAGAGTGGAGGAGATCAAACTGATGGAGGACCTCACGTCTTCTATAAAAAAGACCCAGCAGAAGTTTGTTGCTACATGGGCGGCATGGTACCAGTTCAGGGACTCCTCGGAGTTTCCACATGATAACCAGGGATGAGGCAAAGGTGGAGCGGCCCTCAGGAGGCTGGGCATCCGCGGAACCGCAATTGGGTGACTGTTCTTTCCCCTTCCCTAATTGTCATGTCTTTGTGTTACATGTACTCTTGCTTTTCTCGTCTTGCTGTTCCTTTCTCTTGTTCTTTTTGTATGTATAAGTGGAACTATCCGCTCTAGATGGAGGGGTAGTATCCATAGTACTTTCTCTTAAGGACTACACCAGTAAAACGGAAAATGTCTTGAGAGTGCCGGTGCAGACTGTAATGGATACATGGTGTGGGAATGGCTTTGGGGTGGGGGGGTCAGGCCTGGGGTGTCGATGTATGTACATGTTGACCTATGTATATGTTTGTACATGCTTGGCCGCAAAGCCTAACAATGTTTTTTTTTTTTCTTTTTGTTGGTACTGTACGGTGCTCTCATGCTTGTAGAAATAAAGAATTTCAAAAAAAAAGGAGGACCGCGCAGTAAGGTTTCCACTGTCCGCTGCATACAAGGATTGATAGAATTAACAAAATGTCTCACAAACACTCTCGGGATCATGGGATATCTCACCATTGTCATTGACAAGGTTCATTATGTGGGTTGGGGCTTGTTGTCCCCGGATTAAGTTAGCCAACAGTTTCCAGAATTTATTTCCAAACTTAAAGAATTCCACCTCTTTGCGGGATTGGATTTGGAGATCGTATTGGGCTATCCAGTGGTCACACGTTTGTTTAGCCTGAATCCAGTCGGATCTGGCGCGAGGGGAAGGGTCCTGTCTATTTAAGTACGCTATCCTGGCCACTGTGCATGCCTCTACATAACTTTGTTTGGTCCCCTTCTTCAGAATCCTGCCTCTCAGGACTGCCTTTGCTGCCTCCCAAAACAAAATTGGATCCCCAATGTGTGATGCATTATCAGAGACATAATCTCCCCACCAGGAAACGAGATGCGCCTGGAATGTATCGTCAGTAGCCAGATATGATGGGAGTCGCCACACCATGGGTCTGGAGGGTAGGCCCAAATGTTGAATGTCAATCATTACCGGAGAATGGTCCGAGATGACCATATCCTCTATAGTTACCGTGGACACTTTTGATATCAAGTTGGGCAATATGAGGATAAGTCCAGGCGGTATAGAGAATCATGCACATATGAGAAATGGGTGAATTCCCGAGTTAAGGGGTGAAGATATCGCCAGATGTCCATAAAGCCACCCGCTTGGATCATTGCCGCAAAATTACAGTCTTGAGCCAGGGTAGCACCAGAGGGGCGCCCTTTGGTCCAGGAACGATCTTCCAGGGTGAGCGGGACCGCATTATAGTTGCAGATAAGTATCAGGGGCAGGGGGAGATTGTCGAGACAATAACTCATCAAACAAAGGCTTGTTGTCTGCGTTGGGGCCATAGATATTCCAAATCTCAAACGTTGCCTGCCCTACTTGAATAGAGACATGGGACCCTCCGTGTCGTGCTGTTGGGAGAGCAAAGTGTGATGTAAGTTCTTGTTAATAAGTATTGCAGTCCCCGCGGAGCGGCCCATGGAGGGGGCCCCCACTGCTGTTCCCACCCACGATTTCTTAAGGCGGGTTATATCATCTTGAAGAAGGTGGGTTTCTTGTAGCAATGCAATGTCCACTCTGTTTTTTTTAAGGTGACGTAACACTTTTTTGGCGTCCTAAGTCCTTTGACATTCCATGAAGACACTTTTAGGGCAGTTCCCATAACAATCGATGTGATGATAAGACGATGAGGTCGTAATAGAGAAAGTTGAGTCGTTACCTGTGTCCCAGTGCTCCAGGAATGGCTTCGATTCATGGGGCCCACGATACCCATTGAGAAAATACGTGACCCATGCGTCACTACGATTTTGGAGAATGGTGTCGAGAGAGGTCTTTATCCACACGGCTGGATAGGTGTGTCTGATCTTAACTAGCAGAGCAGAAACAGTGAAAGTCATAAGCATAGCATATACGTAAACATTCAGGTAGGAAGATATACCTGTCAGGGACTACTTCCTTTTTTCCGGATGGTGGTGTATGATGAAATGGCAATCAGCGTTGGAGGAGATGTGATCCCCTCGGAGAGCCATGGTGAGCATGGGGTCGACAACTTCCGGGTGCTGAGCCCCGCCACTAGTGAAAAAAGTCTCGTAACACAGACGGTAAAATAAATAAAACAGGAACAATAATAAAGCAATACTGTTAGTGACTTAGGAACTCCTGTCATAAATATAGCAATGCGTGCAAACTGTGCAGTGAGAACGCCCCTCAGTGTGAGTAGAAGGACTGTGAGGCCACAGGAGTTTCAGGCCTTCTTTTTTCGTGGTGGACTCTTAAGTGGGGAGTCCGTTTGTGCAGTATAATTGGACAGGTGGCGGTCCAAATATCCTTGGGCCTGAGTAGCAGACGTGATGCGGTGTTGATTGTACAGCCGGGTACAGTGCACCAAGGTCTGACAGACCTCGTGGAAGGAACGGCGTTGTTTAGACATTTCCGTGGAATAGTCCGCAAAAAGCAGCAATTTATGGCCACCCGCTACCAATTAGCGCTGCCTCCTGTAGGTTTGCAGGATATGGTGCTTATCTGAGTAATTAAGGTATCTGACAATGACCGGTCTGGGTCTTTCCTGATCTTTGGGAGGTCCTATTCTGTGTGCCCTTTCCACTGCACAGGTGGATGTGATGCCCATGGCTTGCGGTATTATAGAGGAACAGAAGCGCTGGAGATCATTAGGCAGAATTGATTCAGGGATCCCAATGATTCTGATATTATTTCTGCGTGATCTGTTTTCAAGGTCGTCAACCTTATCTTGTAAATACTGCAGCGTTTTTTTATCTTCAGTAAGTGATCTGACAGTGCCTGAGGCCTGGTCTTCCATCTCACTAACACGTGTCTCTAGGGCCTGCATCCTAGATGGCTGTGGCTCCAAGTTCGCCGTTAAAGGCCCCATATGCTGTTTCAGGGAGTCCGCTATGATGGAGCTAATGTCCAGTCTCAAATGAGACGCTACAGTGGCCACCAGTTGCTGATAATCAAGGGGGGCATGGGGAGATGCAACTTCAGACTCACCCAGTGGCCTTGCGTCATCAGCGTCTGAGTCCTCCATGGCCGCGGATTCGGGCTGTGCGACCGCCGGGCTGGACTGAGCGGAGAGATTGCGGCGGACCGGCTGCGAACAAGCCACAAACTTGTCCATGGCTAGTGGAGTGTGTTAGGTGAGTAAGGTACCCGGTATGCCGCGATTTAGATGTGATATTTGCGGGATGGATGTGGCCCGGGACGGAGCTCCGGTATACACCGTTTATTTCATCAGGCGCCGGAACTGGAAGTCAACACTTCTGGTTTTGGAAGGGCACTCAGCTCTGGTCCTCTAGAAGCTCACATTTATTTGGTAGCCCACTTTTATTCAAAACAAAGTTCATATATCCATCTTGGATACCCTAGCAGGGGTTGTTCAACATAACATTCGTGCAAGGCTTCAAAACAACACAATAATACCCTCCTGGATCCACTTTAAACATTGGCACTTCTGACCCACTGGTCCTCTTTGAAGTGATGTCCCACATTTGTACTGGTGGCCCCTCCAGGCTCACGGCTCTCCTAGCCTCACCAGTTTTCTCCCAGCCTCCCTGGCTATCTTAGTGTGCCTCCAGCACACTCACCACCTGACTCCACTTTACATTCTGGGGAAGTCCTCCTGACTTCTGAACACCGTCCGTTCCTATCCCAGTAGGAGCTCGCCTGACTCCTCTCTGACTTCTGGGGCGTTCACCTGACACCTGAACACGGTATGTTCCTCTTTCCCAGCAGGAGCTAATTCCCCTAGCCAGCATCATTTCCTTAATGGCTGTGCACACCTGGGCAATTACCGAGTGCTGGCCACTGCTAAAGCTTGGATCTAGGCCTGGGGATCTCATTTTCCCTCCTGCATCACCATGAAACATCCCAGTTCCTGGAACCCAAATGTAATCCCCACAAACCCTTGCTTCCTGAAACGTCTCAGCCCATCTGGCTGAGAGGCCCAATTGATCATAATGAAAAGCTGAATAGTTTATACACTTTATAGTGAAGCAAGATTCGTCCTCTGCTCACAAAAGACAAAAAAAGGTATATATAGGTATACAGTACCTGATCACATTTTCTTCTGCATGCAGCTGGATTGCACTGTTGTATCAGCAGGGAAATTAATGTGTCAGAGAGACAGAGAGATGGAGACAGCAGGTTAATTCAGTTTGAGAGACACTGGAACATTGTCACCTAGCTATATCTGCAAAAGAGGCAGCTGTCCATTATCACGTATAAATGTTAATGTTTCATTTACCGCAGGTTGGTTTTGAGGTAGACTTAATCACAGCTAGCAGCAGGTATCTGGCAGGAGTTACAAGACTTCATTCGCCATGCATATCTCTCCATCAGTAATACACTGTATATGTGTATGTATTTAATTTTGTAGGTTCTATATTGCAAAAGGTGGGTTGGAAATGTGAATTGAAAAAATAAGTAAGTTCAACTTTACATTTATATTAAAAATAAAATCAGCAAAGATAATATCACAGAAGCCAATCAAATTCTATTTTGGTCACACAAGGTGAGGTTTATATCTCATATTGTTTTCTCTATATATCTGTTGCTCTTTGAAGATACAAAAAGTGTATTTTTTTACATTGTACTTGGAATGTATGGGATTTTTTAGTGTTGAATTTGATGTTTATCTATTAAACTTGAATGATAATTGTTTTATTTATCATTTTTTACAGGTATTTTTAAAGCGTCGACACTGTATGCATTGCCTTACATAGTGCACATTCACATCAGTCCCTGCCCCAAGGAACTTACAGTCTAAAGGTGCCCATACACCTTACGATTATCGGACGAAACTTTTCGTCCGATGATCGAACCGTCGTACGATTTTCGTACGACGGCCCCATCCTGCCCCGATTATCGCAAGGTTCAATCAGCGGTAGTTAGAAAAAAACACCTGGACGACTTGCGGTAATTGACCGCAATTATTTTCGTTTGCGCATGCGCAGTGTTAATCGTACGACTTTTGACGGACGGAAACGCCACCAACCATGCGAACATTGTACGATCAACCAAAGTTTTCAAACATGCTTGACCGTCAAAAGTCGTACGATTGTACAGTACTATCGGTCGGGCACTCTATTCACACGTTACGATTGTCGTACGAAAAGTCGATCGCATACGATTATCGTACGATAATCGTAAGGTGTATGGGCACCTTAAGATCCTTATTTCACATGCATACAGGGCCAATTTAGACAGGAGCCAATTAACCCTTCAGCATGTCTTTGGAGTGTGGGAGGAAACCGGGAATGCCCCTTGGGGACCCACACAGGCACTGAGAGGACATGCAAACTCCTTGTATTTTATGCCCCAAAATAATGCTTCCTATACAAGGTTTTCCAATAATTGTAACCTTGATATTGAGTGAAAAAGTTAATTTGAAATCATTATGACTAATCAGTAAAATAATTTGTATACTTCTGCCCATCTCAATTCTGACGGCTCCTGCTGGAATCTCAGAATCATATAACCAGCTAGCCAATGTGTACATCTTACAACATCTATCAGCAGAGCAGCAGAAGGGAGGGCTCCGTAAATATGAGTTTGTGCATTAGTTAACCTAGTTCTGGTTGTATTTCCTACTTAAGATACATGTTACCAGACCTCATGGACATGTATAATTTGTGTAAAATGGCCAAGTCAAGTTTTAATGCATGCTTACCTTTGTCATTTTCCACAACATGGGAGTTGTCACACATACTGAAGATCAACATGATCCTCTGTACTTTGATATGAAAGATACAACATGTCATCTGCTGCATAAAGAAATGTTTGATGTATCCAGATAATGAATGGGAGATGGATGTGTATTTATATATAGACTCCTAATGCATTATTTAGTGGTATATTTTTTTAGCATCTTGCTATTTCAAAACCTGTTTTTCCTTTAAGCCATAAATAGTGAATGTGTTTCTTCTGACACATCCTTTTAATGTCTTCATTGCTGATTTTTCTTTTTAGCAATTATCTGGTTAATATATATTGTTGCTTTTCCTTTGCCTACAGTACTTGTAAAGCTACTCTACTATAGTTTCACAACAACTAGAGTGCCTAACCCTAGGCCCACTCCTGCAAATGGAACCACTGCTGTAAAGGAATGCATGCTACATTGTGACTTTTGATTCTGAGGGAGTTTTCTCTTGCACAAGGTTTTGGCACTTGAAAGTTGATGCAGGGGTTTTTGGTACACCTCCTGTTACAGCCTGACAACGCTAAGTTACTGCCTCACAATAGAGCAGTATATTGTCACCCTGCTGTGTGCGCACCTTTAGTTCCTACTTTCCTGCGTTTGACGTGTGTCCTGGAACCCATTAAAATCAATGGGGAAGCATGACAAATGCTGGAAACAAATGTCCCTGAACACATAGGAATGCATAGTGCCAGGGCACGCATTCCCCCTACAGTCAGGTGTGAATGGGGGCTCGATCTGACCAGGGGGCATGTCAGCAGGGTTTCTCTTTTCCCACAAGCTCAGCATGACATCCTGAAGTGCCCAAGCAAAAAGCAGGGATGCAAACAGACCAAACTAGTAGGGATCTGCTTCCGTACCATAGCATTGTCAAAAAACAATGCGGAGAGCATACTGGCAGGATTGCCTGGTATTTACTGTGCGCAACATCGCTGCTACCTAAAAAAGTAAGACATTTGTATATTATGTATAATATATGAAAAATGTATACAGTGAGGTATGATGCTAAATATACCAAAAAATAGCTATAGAGTTTACATACACTCAATTTGTATGTGACCACAAAGTGAAAAAGGATAATCTCCAACCCTGGGTCATGTACATAGTAGGTCCAGGACAGTAAAATACCAGTGTCACTGACATACCTGTGTAAACCGAATTAACAGCGCTAGTAGGTGAATCAGATAACCATATAATCATGTTTGTGGACTATAAGTCATAAAAAGACCACATGAATGCAAGTACCGTTAATCAATGAAAAACACGGCACTGTACTAGTAAATGAACATGTGTACGGTTAGGAGGTGACTTTTAACCAGGTGTTTCTAGGTGTCTCAGTGTGTAAAAATAAAGTGAATAAATCTACACAAATTGAAAAAGTCCTTTAAAATGAAAAAAATCACATTCACCGACATCCTCAGGGGACCTGCATTTCCCCTGAGGACGTTGGTTGTGACGAAACGCGTAGGGGCGGGTCTACCATACCAAACACGTTTGTTTTCGGATCGGCCGAATTTGTTTTTTTTCATTTTAAAGAAATTTTAAATAAACTATTTCTGGAACTATTACCCGATGAAATAATTTTTCTTTGCATGACTGTGGGAATACTTTACACTGAGGACTGATGGTAAAGCACGAGATACAAAAGACGCCGCAGTAACGGTGTCCCATCAGACAAAACGTTTGGGGCTGTCTGTTACAGCCGAAAGTTTGTGGTGAGTACACACACTCTATTAGGGGGATGTATTGATCTTAATACAAACCCCAGTAAAGCACTACTCGACCGAACATTGGAAGGCTCTGCTTCTTGGCTTTGAAGCGGAGCTGTTTATTGCAGAGACTTTAGCTGTTTATATTAATTTTTTTGTCAGCACAATTAATTGTCATTCATTATTTTTGTTTATACTTCTGTTTACCCACCAGAATTTGTTCAAGTATATGATTTGTCACCTAATGTTATCCATGCACATGAAGGTGTAAAAAAGTGAAGGACTTTTTCAATTTGTGTAGATTTATTCACTTTATTTTTACACACTGAGACACCTAGAAACACTTGGTTAAAAGTCACCTCCTAACTGTACACATGTTCATTTACTAATTACAGTGCCGTGTTTTTCATTGATTAACGGTACTTGCATTCATGTTGTCTTTTTATGCCTTATACTCCACAAACACGATTATATGGTTATTTGATTCACCTACTAGCGCTGTCAATTCGGTTGAAACATCTTCAGACCCAGCGATCTTTAATACATACAGCAGCTTGTATTTTATATCACAATCTTTATTTATTTATGTTTTGACAGGATACACTAAAAATTCATCACATTGTCTGGACATTAAAAACTTTGCAGTATCTAATATAAGTAATGTGTTAAGGTCCCCACACACCTTACGATAATCGTCAGATAATCGCTGGAAATCCCACGATCGTACGATTATCGTAAGGTGTGTGGATGCCGTGCGACCTCTACTACTGTAAGGTCGCACGACTTTAAACTTACGAACATGTTTCAAAACCCGCCGAGCATTGTACGATGTTTGGCGGGTGTGTAGCATGTTCGTGAGATAAAAGCCGGATGGGCCGGTGTGCGCAAGCGCACACTGCCCGTTCGGCATTGCGGTCATCGGAAGCCTGCCCCTTAGGGGGCATGTCTTGAGATCATCGCAAGTACGATCTGCCTATGCAAGATAGGCAGATCGTACGTTTTTTTAAGTACCTTACAACCATCGCAAGACAAAAGTCTTGCGATGGTGTAAGGTGTGTGCCCAGCCTTAAGGTCCCCACACATCTTACGATAATCATACGATAATCGCGGGAAATCCCACGATCGTACGATTATTGTAAGGTGTGTGGAAGCCATACAACCTCTACTACTGTAAGGTCGCACAACTTTAAACTTAAGGACATGTTCGAAAACCAGCCGAGCATCGTACGATGTTCGGCGGGTTTGTGGCATGTCCGTACGATAAAAGCCGTACGGGCCAGTGTGCGCAAGTGCACACTGCCCGTTCGGCATTGCAGTCATCGGAAGCCCGCCCCTCAGGGCAAGATAGGCAGATCGTACGTTTTTTTAAGTACCTTACAACCATCGCAAGACAAAAGTCTTGCGATGGTTGTAAGGTGTGTGCCCAGCCTTAAGGAAACACTATTTTTGTTTAAATCGCTGCCACCTGTGTGAGATACAGCTAATTGAACTCCTAGCGCTGCTCATCTTGTTATATCACTGACATACCTGCCCCAGAACTAGATGATTACAAATATTCACTGAACTCCATTTCAAAGAAGAACATTATATCAAAGCATGAAAAGTAGATTTGTTTACAGCCATAGCAATGGCTAGGACATGTACCTATTTACTGCATAACTTTTCATATATAATTACTTGTATATACACTGCATTTTTTATCCGCAATCACAAAGTTGATAACAGCATTTACAGATTCAGATTACAGCAATCAGGAGGAATTTAATGTACTGAATAAACATTTGTACATGAAAGCACCCACAGGAGAACCAGGAGAACAGCCTTTTCACTTGCATCGTGTGCAGTCCAATTTAATAGCTGCATATATGTTACAGTGTTAATTTTCATATGGTAGCAGGTATTAATTACATACCCAGCCACAAATAATTTATAGGTTTAGCTGTAGTTTCAGATATGTTATAGAAAAGTAATGGATGAGTGCATCAAATTGCTACTCGGAGGACAAGCTCATAGAGCACATCCAATCAGTATAGTCAGGTTAATTAATCTCTTAGATTCTCTGCAGGGCTTCAGTCTTAGCTTAAAGCTGGACTCCAGACAAACAGTTAAATGCACAGATGAAATAAATATATTGTCACTTGCCAAAGGAGTATAGCCTACAGTTTAGCCCTGTCTGGAAGGAAAAATCCTGAATTCTCTTGCTTTTATTGCATTTCAGTAACACTTACAGGTCTTGTCCCCCTTTGGCTAGACAGTGAAAGGAAAATCAGCAAACTAATGAGCTAATTTCTCTGTCACCCTGTTCTCTCCTTCTGACAGCATGCTACATGCAGCACTCCTTGTGGGGAGTGGGGCATAAAGAATAAGTGCCCTTTGTGTGAAAGGGAACCTATTCTGTAAGTCTGTTAAACTAAGGCTCACGCAGTGAAGACATTACATTCTCGCAGATCCTACAAACTTGGGAGAATATAATACAATTCAAGAAACAAAGAGGTTTCCAGCATCATTTTAACGGCCAGATTCTTAGCTTAATCCTTCTTTAATCTTGCGTGCAGGGTTTTAGATATCTCATATTAGTTAGTGTATAAGCAGTAAAAAGCAGATCCATTTGCAAATCAAGAAAGTTGGAAAAATGCATTTTATTAGCCCCTAAATAATGTATATGAATGCAAATTTGTACAATCCCTGAAGAATCCTCCAATTCATTATTTGCAGTGGCCTAAATTTCATAATTGCACAATCTTCCCAAGGTCAGAGACGTCAAAAATATTCAAATAAAAAATAAGTGAATATAAGGTGCCCATACACCTTACGATTATCGGACGAAACTTTTCGTCCGATGATCGAACCGTCGTACGATTTTCGTACGACGGCCCCATCCTGCCCCGATTATCGCAAGGTTCAATCAGCGGTAGTTAGAAAAAAACACCTGGACGACTTGCGGTAATTGACCGCAATTATTTTCGTTTGCGCATGCGCAGTGTTAATCGTACGACTTTTGACGGACGGAAACGCCACCAACCATGCGAACATTGTACGATCAACCAAAGTTTTCAAACATGCTTGACCGTCAAAAGTCGTACGATTGTACAGTACTATCGGTCGGGCACTCTATTCACACGTTACGATTGTCGTACGAAAAGTCGATCGCATACGATTATCGTACGATAATCGTAAGGTGTATGGGCACCTTAAGATCCTTATTTCACATGCATACAGGGCCAATTTAGACAGGAGCCAATTAACCCTTCAGCATGTCTTTGGAGTGTGGGAGGAAACCGGGAATGCCCCTTGGGGACCCACACAGGCACTGAGAGGACATGCAAACTCCTTGTATTTTATGCCCCAAAATAATGCTTCCTATACAAGGTTTTCCAATAATTGTAACCTTGATATTGAGTGAAAAAGTTAATTTGAAATCATTATGACTAATCAGTAAAATAATTTGTATACTTCTGCCCATCTCAATTCTGACGGCTCCTGCTGGAATCTCAGAATCATATAACCAGCTAGCCAATGTGTACATCTTACAACATCTATCAGCAGAGCAGCAGAAGGGAGGGCTCCGTAAATATGAGTTTGTGCATTAGTTAACCTAGTTCTGGTTGTATTTCCTACTTAAGATACATGTTACCAGACCTCATGGACATGTATAATTTGTGTAAAATGGCCAAGTCAAGTTTTAATGCATGCTTACCTTTGTCATTTTCCACAACATGGGAGTTGTCACACATACTGAAGATCAACATGATCCTCTGTACTTTGATATGAAAGATACAACATGTCATCTGCTGCATAAAGAAATGTTTGATGTATCCAGATAATGAATGGGAGATGGATGTGTATTTATATATAGACTCCTAATGCATTATTTAGTGGTATATTTTTTTAGCATCTTGCTATTTCAAAACCTGTTTTTCCTTTAAGCCATAAATAGTGAATGTGTTTCTTCTGACACATCCTTTTAATGTCTTCATTGCTGATTTTTCTTTTTAGCAATTATCTGGTTAATATATATTGTTGCTTTTCCTTTGCCTACAGTACTTGTAAAGCTACTCTACTATAGTTTCACAACAACTAGAGTGCCTAACCCTAGGCCCACTCCTGCAAATGGAACCACTGCTGTAAAGGAATGCATGCTACATTGTGACTTTTGATTCTGAGGGAGTTTTCTCTTGCACAAGGTTTTGGCACTTGAAAGTTGATGCAGGGGTTTTTGGTACACCTCCTGTTACAGCCTGACAACGCTAAGTTACTGCCTCACAATAGAGCAGTATATTGTCACCCTGCTGTGTGCGCACCTTTAGTTCCTACTTTCCTGCGTTTGACGTGTGTCCTGGAACCCATTAAAATCAATGGGGAAGCATGACAAATGCTGGAAACAAATGTCCCTGAACACATAGGAATGCATAGTGCCAGGGCACGCATTCCCCCTACAGTCAGGTGTGAATGGGGGCTCGATCTGACCAGGGGGCATGTCAGCAGGGTTTCTCTTTTCCCACAAGCTCAGCATGACATCCTGAAGTGCCCAAGCAAAAAGCAGGGATGCAAACAGACCAAACTAGTAGGGATCTGCTTCCGTACCATAGCATTGTCAAAAAACAATGCGGAGAGCATACTGGCAGGATTGCCTGGTATTTACTGTGCGCAACATCGCTGCTACCTAAAAAAGTAAGACATTTGTATATTATGTATAATATATGAAAAATGTATACAGTGAGGTATGATGCTAAATATACCAAAAAATAGCTATAGAGTTTACATACACTCAATTTGTATGTGACCACAAAGTGAAAAAGGATAATCTCCAACCCTGGGTCATGTACATAGTAGGTCCAGGACAGTAAAATACCAGTGTCACTGACATACCTGTGTAAACCGAATTAACAGCGCTAGTAGGTGAATCAGATAACCATATAATCATGTTTGTGGACTATAAGTCATAAAAAGACCACATGAATGCAAGTACCGTTAATCAATGAAAAACACGGCACTGTACTAGTAAATGAACATGTGTACGGTTAGGAGGTGACTTTTAACCAGGTGTTTCTAGGTGTCTCAGTGTGTAAAAATAAAGTGAATAAATCTACACAAATTGAAAAAGTCCTTTAAAATGAAAAAAATCACATTCACCGACATCCTCAGGGGACCTGCATTTCCCCTGAGGACGTTGGTTGTGACGAAACGCGTAGGGGCGGGTCTACCATACCAAACACGTTTGTTTTCGGATCGGCCGAATTTGTTTTTTTTCATTTTAAAGAAATTTTAAATAAACTATTTCTGGAACTATTACCCGATGAAATAATTTTTCTTTGCATGACTGTGGGAATACTTTACACTGAGGACTGATGGTAAAGCACGAGATACAAAAGACGCCGCAGTAACGGTGTCCCATCAGACAAAACGTTTGGGGCTGTCTGTTACAGCCGAAAGTTTGTGGTGAGTACACACACTCTATTAGGGGGATGTATTGATCTTAATACAAACCCCAGTAAAGCACTACTCGACCGAACATTGGAAGGCTCTGCTTCTTGGCTTTGAAGCGGAGCTGTTTATTGCAGAGACTTTAGCTGTTTATATTAATTTTTTTGTCAGCACAATTAATTGTCATTCATTATTTTTGTTTATACTTCTGTTTACCCACCAGAATTTGTTCAAGTATATGATTTGTCACCTAATGTTATCCATGCACATGAAGGTGTAAAAAAGTGAAGGACTTTTTCAATTTGTGTAGATTTATTCACTTTATTTTTACACACTGAGACACCTAGAAACACTTGGTTAAAAGTCACCTCCTAACTGTACACATGTTCATTTACTAATTACAGTGCCGTGTTTTTCATTGATTAACGGTACTTGCATTCATGTTGTCTTTTTATGCCTTATACTCCACAAACACGATTATATGGTTATTTGATTCACCTACTAGCGCTGTCAATTCGGTTGAAACATCTTCAGACCCAGCGATCTTTAATACATACAGCAGCTTGTATTTTATATCACAATCTTTATTTATTTATGTTTTGACAGGATACACTAAAAATTCATCACATTGTCTGGACATTAAAAACTTTGCAGTATCTAATATAAGTAATGTGTTAAGGTCCCCACACACCTTACGATAATCGTACGATAATCGCTGGAAATCCCACGATCGTACGATTATCGTAAGGTGTGTGGATGCCGTGCGACCTCTACTACTGTAAGGTCGCACGACTTTAAACTTACGAACATGTTTCAAAACCCGCCGAGCATTGTACGATGTTTGGCGGGTGTGTAGCATGTTCGTGAGATAAAAGCCGGATGGGCCGGTGTGCGCAAGCGCACACTGCCCGTTCGGCATTGCGGTCATCGGAAGCCTGCCCCTTAGGGGGCATGTCTTGAGATCATCGCAAGTACGATCTGCCTATGCAAGATAGGCAGATCGTACGTTTTTTTAAGTACCTTACAACCATCGCAAGACAAAAGTCTTGCGATGGTGTAAGGTGTGTGCCCAGCCTTAAGGTCCCCACACATCTTACGATAATCATACGATAATCGCGGGAAATCCCACGATCGTACGATTATTGTAAGGTGTGTGGAAGCCATACAACCTCTACTACTGTAAGGTCGCACAACTTTAAACTTAAGGACATGTTCGAAAACCAGCCGAGCATCGTACGATGTTCGGCGGGTTTGTGGCATGTCCGTACGATAAAAGCCGTACGGGCCAGTGTGCGCAAGTGCACACTGCCCGTTCGGCATTGCAGTCATCGGAAGCCCGCCCCTCAGGGCAAGATAGGCAGATCGTACGTTTTTTTAAGTACCTTACAACCATCGCAAGACAAAAGTCTTGCGATGGTTGTAAGGTGTGTGCCCAGCCTTAAGGAAACACTATTTTTGTTTAAATCGCTGCCACCTGTGTGAGATACAGCTAATTGAACTCCTAGCGCTGCTCATCTTGTTATATCACTGACATACCTGCCCCAGAACTAGATGATTACAAATATTCACTGAACTCCATTTCAAAGAAGAACATTATATCAAAGCATGAAAAGTAGATTTGTTTACAGCCATAGCAATGGCTAGGACATGTACCTATTTACTGCATAACTTTTCATATATAATTACTTGTATATACACTGCATTTTTTATCCGCAATCACAAAGTTGATAACAGCATTTACAGATTCAGATTACAGCAATCAGGAGGAATTTAATGTACTGAATAAACATTTGTACATGAAAGCACCCACAGGAGAACCAGGAGAACAGCCTTTTCACTTGCATCGTGTGCAGTCCAATTTAATAGCTGCATATATGTTACAGTGTTAATTTTCATATGGTAGCAGGTATTAATTACATACCCAGCCACAAATAATTTATAGGTTTAGCTGTAGTTTCAGATATGTTATAGAAAAGTAATGGATGAGTGCATCAAATTGCTACTCGGAGGACAAGCTCATAGAGCACATCCAATCAGTATAGTCAGGTTAATTAATCTCTTAGATTCTCTGCAGGGCTTCAGTCTTAGCTTAAAGCTGGACTCCAGACAAACAGTTAAATGCACAGATGAAATAAATATATTGTCACTTGCCAAAGGAGTATAGCCTACAGTTTAGCCCTGTCTGGAAGGAAAAATCCTGAATTCTCTTGCTTTTATTGCATTTCAGTAACACTTACAGGTCTTGTCCCCCTTTGGCTAGACAGTGAAAGGAAAATCAGCAAACTAATGAGCTAATTTCTCTGTCACCCTGTTCTCTCCTTCTGACAGCATGCTACATGCAGCACTCCTTGTGGGGAGTGGGGCATAAAGAATAAGTGCCCTTTGTGTGAAAGGGAACCTATTCTGTAAGTCTGTTAAACTAAGGCTCACGCAGTGAAGACATTACATTCTCGCAGATCCTACAAACTTGGGAGAATATAATACAATTCAAGAAACAAAGAGGTTTCCAGCATCATTTTAACGGCCAGATTCTTAGCTTAATCCTTCTTTAATCTTGCGTGCAGGGTTTTAGATATCTCATATTAGTTAGTGTATAAGCAGTAAAAAGCAGATCCATTTGCAAATCAAGAAAGTTGGAAAAATGCATTTTATTAGCCCCTAAATAATGTATATGAATGCAAATTTGTACAATCCCTGAAGAATCCTCCAATTCATTATTTGCAGTGGCCTAAATTTCATAATTGCACAATCTTCCCAAGGTCAGAGACGTCAAAAATATTCAAATAAAAAATAAGTGAATAGCAACATCTTACTGTTACTTTAGAATTGTCATTTTAAAAAATAATGAGGAAACTTTGAGGGCCACCATTGCTAATCTTCACAAAATACATGTTTTCTGGTGTAAGGGTTAAAGGTTCTGGCAGCACATCAAAAAGACAGGCAATGTCCAAGTTTTACTCTGTCATGCTAACTTTCTGTTCTTAAAGTCTTTGCTCTCTCAAGCAGCACCCTGCTCCATGTAGTGGCCTATGAGGCAGGGCCTTCCCTATAATGAGGCAGCCTAAAGTGGTTTCCTCAGATGGCTTCTCAATGGGTCACATAGGGCACACCTGCTAAAAGCTTTCCGGCTAAAAGCTCTTAGCTACCTGTGATGCACTGGGCAGTGTCTAGGTAAGTCCTTGCTGTAAGGTAAGTGCTGCCTACCAGGAGGGCTCACAGATTGCAAACAAACAAGGCCAGCTCTGAAGAGACATTGACTGCAGTAGCTACCAAGCTGGGGGGCATGCAGTTGGGGCACATAGAAACAATAACCATCAGCTCTGCAAAGACACACTGAGATAGCTATCAATCCATGGCCTGGCAGGAGAAAGGCTGTGGCCCGGGACTGTGCCATGGTCTGGTGGTTGACAAACATTGCTCTTTGAACAGTGCTGTCAGTCTAACAATAACCATGCTTACAAAAGGGAGAGTCAGGGATGATTTATCAGTGTGCTTATGCTCCTTCATTGCTCAATAATAGGCTTTAGCCTGTTCTAAACCTGGCTGTATTTCATAAAGTATATCTAAATCCAAGAACAACATTTCTATATATTTCAGCTTACCAGTACTGAGATGTGTTGGCCCAATTATTTTACTCTTTCCAAGCTTTTTTTCCTTTATATTCAATTGGTGATCCTTTCAGTAACACACTCGCTAGATTTCTAGCAGGACTAAAAGGTCCATATTTGCACATACATTACAAAAGCTTTGAAATTGTATCTTAAACTGATTAAAAGGATGCATATAATGGAAGTTCATCATTAGGGAATACATACACTGTAACAGTGATAGAGTCTGAAGGGAGATCCAGGACCAGGATCAGTAATTTTCCTCGTCACAGTGCTGGAGCACAACATTTTTAAGGCTACGTTACTTGGAACATTGCACTATCGCATGGAATTTTTGTTCAGATAGTTCTGAGGGTCATTATCACTGCACATATGCTTTTAAGGGTGAGGTTATGTTTAAAGAGTTAAAGCTTAAATCAAGGGTTAGGTTTGGGTTACATTTAGGGGTAGGTCAAGAGGGTACGGGTTAAAAATACGTTTAAGTTCAATCACATGGGCAATTAGCTAAAGGCAGAACCATTGAAAAGAGGCTTTCACGTACCTCATTGAAATTGATTTCTCTCTGGCCTGGAACGTTGCTGCTTGATTTCTCTCTGACCTGGAACGTTGCTGCATCTTACTGCATCTTACTTGCTACCGAGGGAGCAGCTCCTAGCAAAAGATTAATGGTCTGTTTAGCGATCTAGTTGCCGGTGAGTTGTTGCTGGTGAGTTGTTGCTAGTGACAGAATAGCTCATGTGACATGGATGGACCTTAGGGTTGGTTTAGGTGATAAGATTTCATTTCAACAGTAATTTAGTGGTAAGCGCTTCTCCCTTGTATCACGGATAGTCCCTGTTTTGTATCCTGGTCAGGTCACTATCTGCAAGGAGTTTGCATGTTCACTCTCTGCTTGCTTGGGTTTCCTCCCACGCTCCAAAGACATGCTGGATGGTATTTGGCTCCTGTCCAAATTGGCCCTTGAGTATATGCAAGTGAAAAAAGGGACCTTAGGTTGTAATCTCCTTGAGGGCAGGGACTGATGTGCACTATGTACTGCTGTTTAAAAATGCTTGGAGCTATAGAAATACCTGTAATGAATAACATATATATTTCAATTATGTATTTAGCTGTTTGTCTGTTTTTCAGCTTTAAAAGAGAACTATGGGGTAAGTGTTTTTCCCCATAGTTCCCTTAAGGGTCACAGGAGGACATATACTAGCGTCCTAGTATATGACCCAAAACTCAGTATATCGCGAGCTACAGCTATATAGCTGTAGCTACAGCTGTAATATTAGCTGTAATGTAATGTACAGCCATGTAACTGTTCACTGTCCATGGTCCTGCGCAATGTAACAGTTATACAATGTTGTGGTAATGTGCTAATGGTATATGCTGCAGCATATAAATGCAATCTTAGTCTAATTCAACAAGATGCCAGATAGACTAAAACCTGGCTTTTAAAAACCTGTGAAAAGTTAAGAACAACTGGATTATTTACCAATAGTTGGGTTGCATAGTAAATAAGATTCAAAAAGACAACTCACACTTACTTCAGCTTTCGCCAAAAAGAAGACAAACCAAAACTCCATTTAGGCAATCAATTCTGCCACACAGGAGTAAAAAAAATATTCACTACATTCCAGGGACAGTCATTTTATTTCCCTGGATCAAAATATACCCTTCTATAAATATAACTGTATATACTATAAGTAGCAAGAAAAGCATGCAATCATTTTTTGTTAATACTACCACCTACAGTAAAACATTTCACAGCTTACCCACCATTACTGTGATAAAAAAAATATTTAATTGATGTAACAATCAACTTCTTCCATACAGATCTGATGTCCATCCTTGGGATGAAAAGTTAATTTGCCACATATTTATATTGACATTAGTAGGGATGTTGCGATACCAATGCTAGCTTCGGTATCGGGCCTGATACAGGGCATTTTCACAAGTACTTGTACTTGTGAAAATGCCGCAGTACATAACGCCGATACTCACATCGATGTTGATTTCGTATTGCCCGACGCCCGTGACATATAGTTCCAGGTGCCGGGCAAGTGAGAGCAGGGGGCGTGGAGCGGTGACGGCAAGGGGCGTGGAGCGGTGACGGCAGGGGGGCGTGGAGCAGTGATGGTGGGGGGGGTGGAGCAGTGACAGGGCAGGGGGCGTGGAGCGGTGACGGAGCTGGACACATGGAGCTGTGGCAGGCTCTGTCACCTCCCTCAGCCTCTGTCCTTGTCACTGGAGATCTAGCACAGCGCTGTGCTGTGCTAGAACTCCTGTGTTGGAGGTGACAGGGCCAATAAAGAGTACCTGTCACCTCCAAATGCTATCACACAGGGGTTTGTTAGCCCATGTGTGCTAGCAATAAAGTTAAGTGAAAAGAATAGTTAGGAAAAGTAAAACATAATAAAATAAAGTTAAAAAAAATAACAACTGATTAAAAATGGAACTAAATAAAAAATTAAAAATAAATAAAAAGACAAAGTAAAAATAATAAAATAAATTACAATTAAAAATGTTTACAAAGTAAATAAACATTAAAAAAAGAAAACCAGCCCCGCTGCCCCATCTGCATTAGAATAAATGCAGTGTTTTCAACCGCCATTGTGTGCAACCACGCAGGGCAGGGTATTGCGGCAGGACACCACACAATCTGCCTGGCACGACTGGGGTGCCATTAGAAAAAAATTGTATTTCCAGCGCGATCGGCGGTGGTGTGCAATCCGTGACCGCTATCGTGCACAAAACCGAGCAGATGGCTGGGCGGTCATGGAATCGCACACTACCGCCGATTGTGCTGGCAGTGCCATTATTTTCTAATGGCACTCCATTCGCGCCAGGCAGATTGCGCGGTTTCCCGCCGCAATACCGCCTGGGCGGTCCCACACGATCGCAGTTGAAAACATGAATAGGTTAGAGGTTTTATTGTTCTAAAACAGTCTTAAATTAAAGTTCTTCATAATCATAAACAAATTGGCCTACAATCATTAGTCTACTGTTTTAAAAAAAATGTTACCTGTCCCTTTAAGAAAAAGTATCGGTAATTGGTATCGGCAAGTACATGAGGGTAAGTACTTGTACTTGGTCTTAAAAAAGGGGTATCGGGACATACCTAGACATTAGATATATTTGAACATGTTAATTAAGTTGCCTCTAAGACATTTTTCCCTCAAACTTAATGCCCCCTGTTTTTTTTTATTATTATACTATAAGTAGAATTTGTCCATTCCTTTTATTATTTTGCTTGCACACTTCTGAACCAAAGGACCAAAGGGCAGAACATTCAAAAAAATACAAGAAAGATGGGTTTGTAAAACAGCTAGTGAATTGGATGAGACATTTGATGTGTACTTTATAATCAGCTGCTTGTTCTTGTAGAGAGAGCATCTGTAAGGGTCATCATGTACTCTTAGAACCCCTATTTAGACAATAATAAGACATTTAAAAGCAGAATCAACCATTGTGAGCACTTATGTGTCTATGTAAAAGGTTAGAGTGCTAACCTTAAAAAAGCTCAGAAGTAAACAGATACTTTTTGGTACAGTGCTTATACAGTCCCATAGAAAACAAAATAAAAATGTAGTAATTTCCAGTAGGATCCATATTTTTGGTAACATCGGTCTTGTAAGGAAGGGTACTGACATATTTAATTTTTATCACCTGTGTTGTTCTATTACTGCTGTCCATATCTGCTGCCTGCACCAGTGTTGCACCAATGTTGAGATATCTTTTAGACATGTGAGATTCGTTTAGTTCCAAATCGAAATGTGGACGAAATTTCAGAAATTCGGACATTCGGATGTATTCGAATCCTGAATTACAGATATAACGAATGGAAACGAATCCGAATTTCCAATTCCAAAATTTGTTAGCAGTAGTCTGTACAAAATCTTGTTGCAGTAAAATGACATTAGAATTTTTTCTTTTTACAGTCTGCAGAAGAGGGGAAAAAAAGCGTGAGGTATCCTCTTCTGTGTGTGTGTGTGTGTGTGTGTGTGTGTGTGTGTATATATATATATATATATATATATACACCGTATTTTTCGATCCATAAGACACACTTTTTCCCCCCAAAAGGAGGGGGGAAATGTTCCTGCATCTTATAAAGCAAATCCCGACGCGCGAGACATGCAGTTTTGGGCGCCGGGCAAGTAGTTTTTAAATGTTTCTAAACAGACTGACCGGGAGATACTGGGTGATGTTATTGACCAAATATGGTTGTGACCATATTTGGTCAATGATTTTACTGATAATTTCTTGCCAGCATGTTGACATACAGTAGCCGGCTGGGTATTTGTCACAGGAGTAGCAGCAGATAAACACCATCAGGGGGTGAGTCGACATGTTGAAGGGTCAGCATTGTTGAGAAGTGGTGCATCATGCTTGATGGGGATCTGCTTCACTGGACAATTTGATTGATGTTGGATTTACATCAGGGGAAATGTTTTTTTTTTAAATACTCTTTTACTTTTTTTTGTGAATGTGTAACAAGAGGCACCTTAATTCACTTGGGGGCGGCGTATTTCTGAGGGCCCCCTTATTCTAAATGGAGCTCTAGGATTCTGATAAGTCCCCTCTGCAGACCCTGATATCCTTTTTGGGGCACAGGATGTGGGGATGAGACCCTTGTTCACTCATTAACTCAACATTGGGCACAAGGGCCTTGCAAGGGGAAGAGGCTTTATTCATTGCTTCCCTGGTGTCTATGATAAAGCCTTTGCTAGAGATAGGCAGAACATTTACTTCTATTATTTTTTTGTTTTGATAACTACTGCTAAGGGTTAATAAGTCAACACAATGCATTATATAAATTTAGACAAGGATTTTAAGTAGGGATGCACCAATACTTTTCGAGTACCAGCGCCAATACATTGCATTTTCATGAGAACTACCAGGGTTGCAGAAGTTGCAGCTGGGACCTGGCTCTGGTGCTCCACCACTGTCCTGAAATCATTAGTCAATATTGTTTTAAAAAAACTGTGACATGACAATAAACAAAAATGTATCAGTACTTGTAAGTACTTGGGCAAGTAGCAGTACTTGTACTTGCAAAAATGGTGCATCCCTTTATTTATATTTATAAAAACAAAATCATACATTAAAACAGAGATGTACAAATCCCAGGAGCTCTGTGTGCTCATTACAAATGACAGCTACCCCCTAACTTTTGAATTTTTCTCTATTGTAGTCTTGGAGCTCGAAAAGTAGTTGTACTTGTACTTGCACTTGTACCAAGTACGGTACTTGGTATCTGTGCATCCCTAATTTTGAGTGTATTAGTTTTATAGAATGTATCCACCAATACACTGTACATTTCTGGGAAAAAAACATGTCTAATATTTATTTTTTCAAATTACTATCCATGACTTTTCAATGAGAGACATTTGGTTCTACAATCCTGCTTCTGAAGTGCTGTGGACTGCGGGTGGTTTGTAAGTAGAATATTATGCACCATAAGATACATATCCTAATAAAAGATATGATTGCAGACAAAAATACCAGACTCACCAATGCAAGCCTATGATTTTCCACAGCATGCAGTTCACAATATGCACAGTACAGTATAAGAGCTCTTGGCTGGTTTTAATAGAAAAGCTCAGAAGACTTAAAATAAATAGCTACAGTTATTGCTCTTTTCTTTTGAAAACAACACGAGTCTTAAGGGTCTATCGGCCTTCAGAATTGTGTGGTTTACCCTGGATTGCACCCTATTTCTAGTTTGACCAAAAAAATGTTGCAATGGTCTAGCATCTAAAAAGCTAAATATACCAGAACTGAAAAATATTTTGTAGCAGTGCTGATTGGCGCTATTTGAGAGTCCTTCTTACACATTAGGCTTTGTGCATGTAAAGTGGACCTACTAACAGCAACATGCAGTGAGCTTTTCCCCAGTTACACTATGGGGTATATTCACTAAGCTGCCATAGGCAGCCGAGTAAACGACCTATAGCTCCCAACTGTTTTCTATTGGCGTGCGGTTCTGCTGCCGTCAAAAAAAAAACCTGCAGGTCCCCTCTGCTGATTGACAGCAGCAGTGGGTGGATGAAATGGCTAGTTTGCTATTGGCTATTGCAAATTGAAATTGCCAATAGGAATCTAGCAATGCATTCCTATGGTGAACATGTCAGATTTAAAAAAAAACAGGGAAGGGTTTACTCTGCTCGATCGAGTGGAGCAAAACTTTCCTTTTAGAAAGTGTTTCTCTCCCGGGCGGCCGGGAGCCGCTATCTAATAGCGGGAGACTCCCGGAGCGCCCGGGAGAGTTGGGCTGTCTAGAGATCAGTGTCCCCGGTTACCTGGTAATCAGGAACGCTGATCTCTCTGCAAGTGGCCGGAGCCAGCCGTAAGATCATGGCTGGCTCCGCCCAGCTGTCAGAAGCAGGCTGTCGGCCGGCCAGTGGCCGCCCGCCCGGCCAGCTTTGACTTTCACCTCGGCTAGGTCGAGCCGAGGCATATGCCTTCAGCTCGACTGAGCCACTTGGCCCACTTTGGGAGCTATACGGGCTATAGTGAATACCCCGTACAGCAGCCCTTCGGTTCTACTGAACCGAAAGGGTCCTGGGGCCGAAGCTAGCCGAAGGATCAGCCGAAGCTATGGCTAGATCCTTCGGCAGCTTCTTGAATAGACCCATATGATATTGAACCAAACGGCTTAGTGCAGACAGGCACTAAGAATTGTGTTTGCTTTTCTCTTAAAAAATGACTTTTAAATGTCTCTGAAGCTCTCATGCTGATCCTTAATTTACTATCTAAGAAGTCAATGACATGGAATAAGCATGCAGTCAGTGAACTTTAAAAAAATCTTAATTTCCTCCTGTAATGCTTGTTTAGGTCAGTGAAGTTTTTCTCTAAAGCCATATCTTCAGAACCCTATCCCCACCACCTGTATTTGAAAAAAAAACATTTGTGTATACTTACATTTTTTCCTGATGTCTTCTGTCCAATCATGTGATGCCACGGGTCATCTTCCTTTTCAATTTCCTCCAGCAGGGAGCAGAGAATAGCACTGATACTAATGTGCTGTTTTCTGCAGCTTAGTATCCCTAGATGATGTGTTTATGACACCATGGACACACATGATATAGGTTGGAATCAGTGCAATAACAATAGCCATAGGAGCCCACACAGCTGCTACGGGGCAAGGGGTAGGAGGGAGCCCCATTAGGGGGATTGGGTAAGCTAATGTTATCATAATATAAAATATCATTATGGTTATTATTATTAGAGCTACCATAACACATATTGTCACACTTGACACTGCCAGACGCTACAGACGCTTCCCCTGCTAAGTGCAAATCACCTTGCAAAGTGAACTGCCCAGTTGCCTTTAGTAAATCAACCCCAAAGTGTTACACTGGACTACTGCATAGATCTGGAAGAAATACACCAAGATTCAAGTTTGCATGCTTCTCATATTTAAACAATATTTGTTTAGCCCGGAGCTCAGCTTTTAATTTCAGATAAGTTGGATATTTTTACACTGACTGTTGGTCTCCTTGGGAGAGAATTTTAAGAGTTTTCTAAATATTGAGATAGGTAGTTATAGATATAATATTTGCAGCTCCACTTGCTTGTGAAATTGGTATTGTGGAATACCTCCTCATGTATCACTTGCTCACTTCCTTTTAGATTGTAAGCCCTCACGGGCAGGGCCATCCTTACCATCTTGTCTTAAATTGTATTGTGACAGTAATGTCTTCCTTATATTGTAAAGCGCTGTGCAAACTATTGGCGCTATATAAATCCTGTATAATAATAACCACAGTATGCATTCAATTAAAAAGCAGATTGCCCGTGTATAGGGTTAATGGGTATGGCCTTGGTACCCTTTCCAGCTGGTGGCATTCAAGGCATCTGCCTATTCTTTCTATGTTTAGAAAAGGTCTTTTGTCTTTGTCAAACTATATGAATGTACTTGTATACTTTGTACAATTTTTCCCTTGTTATTATTTTTTCATAGTTTCCTTCCACAGGAGTAGGCCGTTTTGCATACACAACAATACAGAAAATTATAGTACTAGGGTAAAGCAAACAAAAGAAATGTTTGCTACACAGTGACTGATGAATATGTACATGCTTGGTATTTGCTTTTTTTCAGCCAACTGTAGTTTTGGAAGTTTCTTTTAAATGATAATTGCTATGTATGCAAATTACTTTTCTACTTCATGGGAGGAGAAAGTAGGCAAACATATGGTAATAAACACATATATACATTGTCTTAAAAAAATAGAGAAAAAGATACTGTAGAGATAGATAGATACATAGGGGTCTATTCATGAAGCTGCCGAAGGATCTGGCCAGCTTCGGCCCCAGGACCCCTTCGGTTCAGTAGAACCGAAGGGGTGCTGTACAGGCTATTCACAATAGCCCGTACAGCTCCCGATCATGGCCGAGCGGCTCAGTCGAGCCGAACGCATATGCATCGGCTCGGCTGAGCCGTGCTGAAAGCCGAAGCTGGCCGAGCGGCCGGCCATTGGCCGGCCGACAGCCTGCTTCTGACAGCTGGGCGGAGCCAG